>NW_024041150.1:5667001-5705643 GCF_014851395.1 Micropterus salmoides
GATAACGTAGCTTTGTTCCTCGCAGATATATCTCATCTGATTTGTTTAATCCAACGACTCTCTGGCCTTTTATCACATCATCCTTTCATGGAGTTCTTTGACGTTAGCTTCAGTCATTTAGAGAAAGAGTTACGTCACATACGCGACTTTTGGGTTTGTAGTCTTTGTAATTTGTATTTTTGACTTTTTGTCTTATACAGTTTTACATTAAATGTATATTATAAATTGACCATCATCGTGTGTAATTCAGAGCACAATTCAAACGGGATCAAAAAATTTGTTGTCTCTTGCCGAACATATTTTTTCCAAAGTAAGGTGGTGGTCCATTGGAAGGAGAGGGACTTAGGCTCTCCATATGTTACTCTCCTCTCCTTTGTATTTAAACTGGACCAGAACCTCATGATGGTGCTAGAGGAAAATAGGAAAAAGAATAATATACATAAACCATACCGGTATGGTGTCTGTGCTCCAGTCGCCTATAGTTCATGTTCACACGCGCTACACGTGGTTTGTTTTCCTTCTTCACCCTCACCTCTCATTTCTACTAAGATATATGTAAATTATAACGTATTGAAACAGAAAAGCTCCTATAAATCCTTCAGGTTGAAAATGTTTCTGAGCAGTCATGTCATAAATGTGCCATTTGCTTTTAGCAGTATGTGATTCTAAGATTGAGTTTTTTATATTTATGAGGACATGTGGAGAATGAAAAAACATTTCTTCAGGAATCTTATTCAGGACTTGATGAGTTCCTGGGTTCAGGTCTGGAGCAGCTGGAGGTGAACGTAGGGTCTGTCAACCTTCTAACCCAATGTAAACGTGCTGTCATTTGAATGGAGTCTGGTATGTTGTTAAATCTTTAAATTTGATCATACGTTTTAACTTTTTCCCCTGGGTAATTCTTTGTCATTCATTTCCAGTGACGGCTCTCAGGGGCCAGACAGAGGCCAGCGGCTGTTTTGGGACAAGCATGAAATTAAACATTAATTTAAAACAAAGTAGGACAATGTGTAATTTTACAGTTTCATAGAAACAAATATTATTCAATCTTTGATCTCTTAGACAACAGATGAAAATTCACACCAAAAAGAAACAATGCACACATCATATGCATGACTTACACATGTTCCCGATGTATTTCCTTCATATATATATATATATATATAGTACTAGAAAGAGTACACTCTAATACAGGAAAAGATCAGAACTTTTTGTAATGATAAAACACTGACAATAAAAACATTCACGCATCTGAAAGTTTATATTCACATTGAAAAATATCACTGACTGTTTCAAATACACAACTTACACAATCTTACCTACAAAAAATGTCATTTACTCTTTGTCTATGAAGATTCTCAGTCATCCAGGTCATAGTTAACGAAGGTTAAATCAAGGGCAACTGGACTTATGTGAAGATACTGGAAGACGTTTCGACGTCTTCTAGTATCTTCAACCAAGTCCAGTTGCCCTTGATTTTAACCGTCGTTGGACAATTACTCTTTATTTTCCTCTTTATACAAAAAGCAAAACAAGAAAGAGGACATTTTCACAAGCACATAGCAGCACATCTGCTTCATTTACAAATCACACAAAGTCAACAATACATATAAATCTGGACCAATTTTAAATAAATCAGTGCTGAAGGCAGAAATAGCAGAACAGCCTCAGTGTTTATACAGTATGTGGTCTCTTGGCTGTGTTCTTGTTAAGGAGATAAACACAGAGAGACATTTAACCACGAGGAAACGTTTTGTTTGCATGTTGACAGACAGAAAACACTGCAGCTGATATCATTAGCAACACGCAACACTTTATTTCTATAACGCTATTTCTCCTTATTTGTTTCATTTCAGTGATGTTAGCTGAAATGAAAACGGATCAAACTGATGCCGAAATAACTACAATATGATGCAGATTTGTTAGACCTATGAATTCATGCTTTGTCAGGTCTGTCAGCAGGACAACTTCTAAATTGTTTGTTTTCTGAATGTAGTTTGGATTGATCAGGGCTACGCTATGATAACTTGTTCACAGTAAAGTACAACGATAGCTGGTATAAAGTTACAGACACATGTTTTCTGAACTCTCCAGGTAGTTCAACTTCCTCGCTTTCTTTTCTCCAAGTAACGTCCAGATTTTCCGGTTTTGATATAGTGTAGTCCAACAGAGCTCTGGGTGCCAACCGACGCTAACAATACCAGTGGAACCGCAAATGCACGGAAGCTAGCTGCTGACAAGCGTAGTTGTCAGAGCATAATCCAGACGGGGGTTTATTTGTCCAAAAGCTGCAGCGCTGCTCCCGTCTCTTTCTTCTACACTTCCCCGTAGTTTAGCAGCTCTCCGTCGGCCAGCGGCGTCAATAACCCGCTCTGCTTGGTCCTCTCCAAACAACGCTCTCAAGCCGTCGGTGACGTCCGGACAATCTCAACGCTGATAGGCTTTTTGCAACATAGCTCCATGCAAATTTCACACTCAAGTTAAAAAATTTGCAACAAACGTATCTTCCGCACAGCCTGGAGCAAATTCGCAGGAATTCGTGACTTTGTATGTAATCAAGCCGCCCGAAACGCTGGATTCGCTTTCAGTGTGAACACAGCTTCAGTCATTCGCTTCCACTTCCGGCTCATGGAACCTTACTTTGGAAAAAAATATGTCCGGTAGTCAATGGTGAGAGACAACTTATTTTTTGATCCTGTTTGAACTGAGCCCAGAATTACACATATTATGGTGGTCCACCAGAATGGGAGGGACTTAGGGCGTAGTCACACTAGGCCCGGTTTCCGTGATTGTCCCTCCTCCCCACTCCACCGCTGGCCTGCGCTCACACTGCGCCTAACGATCTGAGCCGGAGCACGTTTAGGTCATCACTCAGTCAGTGTTTCCCATACATTGATTTGTTGTGGCGGCCCGCAACAGTATCACCGCCAACCGCCACAATTAATATGATCTATTTAAAATCGTACTTGATTGCAGAGTGCTGCGTATATATTCGCGCAGCATTGTCTCCCTCTCTAAGTGTTGTCTAAGTGTTCGCTTACGACTGATTAAATGCAAACCGTTCTCCCTCCCAAGTGTTAATGTATGGTGAAGACCCCTTGCACTGGCAAAACTCTTTAGCATCATTGCTAAAAGTAAGCATGGCGGCTGTGGCTCAGGAGGTAGAGCAGGTTGCCTGTTATTTTGAAGGTCGGAGGTTCAATCCCAGGCTACATGTTGAGGTGTCCTTGGTCAAGATACAGAACCCTGAATTGCCAGTTCTGTTTGAGCACTTAGGCTCAGTGAGTGGATGTAGTGTAAAAGCACTTTAAGTGGTCGAAAAGACTAGAAAGGTGCTATACGGAGCATTTATATAAATAACAGAAATGTAAGGAGGTGTTGGGTGGACATAGTTTTATTGTCTAAAATTATCCAAATTCACTACTTTTATTTTGAAAGACTTCTAACCAGATGTTGCATGTTTATTCTTGTTAACTTAACGGCGCGGAGCCCTTCACGTGCAAAAATAACACTAAATGGCTCCAGTGACGCCAAGAGGTCAGAACCTGCCCTCCCTTTTCTTCCTCTCAGTCTGTACGTCTGTGTTTGAACAGAGCGTGAAATGTGTGGCCGTGGCAACAAGAGTGTCCAGATGGGACATTAAAACTCTCTCTCTGTGTGTGTCTGTTTATGTCTCTCGCCCCTCAGTGCCTATGTCCCAGAGGGCCTGCTTACTTCCTGTTCGTGGGACTACATGACCTTTACCCCGTCGGTGCGAGCGTACACCATGCTGCTCTTCATCTTCGCCTTCTTCCTGCCGCTCTTCATCATCATCTACTGCTACCTCTTCATCTTCCGCGCCATCCGCAACACCAACCGGTCAGTCATCGTACGTGTGTTTGGCAGGGCTTGACATTAACTTTTTTGAGCACTAGCCAGTGTGGTTACTAGCCCCATTTTTGTTGTTGGAAAATTAAGATTTATATGATTAAAGCTGACTATGTAAAGCTCCTTTTTGTTTGAAAACATATAGTCTATTAAGATAAACACATAAAAGAGTCGCTTCGTATTGACAGATTCAACGTTTAAAGGTTTATTCTTGTTTGACTAAAGTCTGGATGTCATATTTGGCGCACCTTTAGCGGCGGCACTGCAGCTGTGAAACTCATATCACTCAAATCACAAAACTCACACGGACTAATAATAACAACAAACGCACCAACATACATATACAGTTACAACCCCAGACTTACTTTTGTCAGCTGTTTTCTCAAGTTCTGGGCCTGTAAAGCATGGGAGTGCATTTGGTCACAGGAATGTTGATGAATATTCACTGTTTTTATCAATATTTCAATGTTTTGGAAGCTTAATATTATTTGGAACGTGGTTGTATGGGCAGAAATAGTGTTTTACAATACCAGTGAACATATTAACAGTAAATATTCACCTGGTATATTTTTGAAAAAGTGTGTAATAACTGTTGTGTATTAGATTCTTTTCATCCAATTTACAGTTAAAGGTGTATTAGAAGATATTCTGTTGAACTATAATGAATTGGATGATGGTTTTGATGGTGATATTGCTATTAAAATATAAATTTTATACCAGGCGAGGATGAAAATATCCTTTTACTCTTTATTAGCAAATTAAATAGGTTCATTTACAATTGATTCATATTACGTAGCTTCTGACCTTTCAAAGGAGACCAGAATTATGCATTTAGGCCTAATGTTTGAGGAGTTATAGTCACACGTTAGAGCTACAGTATTAGCCTGATGTTGGTTCACGCTAATTGCCGTGTTAGTTGTAGTGGGTCACTTACCATCCAACAAGCTAATAAACAAGCCACCAAACAGGTTAAGTAACATTAATAAAGCTAACAGAGAGCACTCACGGTAATCATTATCGTTTTTGTTGTGACTAATTTATGAATGAGTATTATCTGTATTAAAGAGAAAAAACTCAATGTTACTTTGAGATCCACAACTACTATAGAGATCTTAACTTTGGTCTCTTCAAACCGGACTTGTGTGTGTCAGTGACATAAGGGGGAAAGCAGGAAGTGGATCAAACCACTGGGAGGCAAAGGAGAGGGGGCTCAAAATGTTTCTAAACCTAAAACGCATTTAGTTTTCCCCTTTTGTGTTTGTTTTGGTTAGTATATATTTATTATATAAGTTACAGTACATGTGCACGGTGTCCCCACAGGTGTAGCGCTACAGGTGTGTGTGTGTGTCTGTGTGATTTCAGGGCCGTGGGGAAGACAAACGGCAGCATTCACAGTCATGGCAGCGGTCGAGACTCCCACCGGATGCACAATGAGTGGAAAATGGCGAAGATCGCTCTGATTGTCATCCTGCTCTACGTCATCTCCTGGTCGCCGTACTCCGCCGTTGCTCTCACCGCCTTCGCCGGGTAAAACAAGACCACCGCCAGACGTGTGCTGCTTACAGCAACATCGATAAAATCACAGTATCACAGCTTCAAACCTGCAGCCGCCAAATTCAAATGTCGAGGTCAGGGATGGTCTTTAGCTGCAGTTCCTCTAATGACCACTAGATGCTGCTCCAAGAAAACTAATTTTAATGAAATGAACAGGAAAAATACTCTAAACGCTAAAAGTAAAAGTACAAAATAATGTAAAAGTACTTATGCGGAATGGCCAATGTAAGAGAAATAAATATTATTATTGATGCATTAATGTGTTCATCACTTTAATGTTGCAGATGCAAAGGTGGAGCTAGTTTCATAGTTTTTATACACTGCTGGGTAGCTTGTGTATTTCACCAAGGGACCAATAAAGTCTTAATCGTAATCAGTAATAATACAAACTAATTTATTAGTTGATTATATTTTTACTATATATTGTATTATTCATCTGAAAATAGCAGAAATGGTCAAGTTAAAGTACAAGCTGGGGGGAGAATGGACGTGTGGTCCACTTTGGTTCCCCTCAGGGAACGTGAACTTGACCCCGCCCCCCTACGATGCAGCTGAAGTGTCCGTTTGCAAAGGTTCTTCTGGGTCCTCACTGTGTTGTTGTTGTTGTGTTTCAGGTACGCAGACATATTGACTCCCTACATGAACTCTGTGCCCGCCGTCATCGCCAAGGCCTCGGCCATCCACAACCCCATCATCTACGCCATCACGCACCCGAAATACAGGTAACATGCTGCATGACTGAACAATACCTCCTTACCAACTGAAGAAACGTCTTCGAGTATCTTCAACCAAGTCCAGCTGCCCTTGATTTTAACCTTCCTTGGATATCTGTGACCTGGGCGACTGAGAACCTTCACAGATTCCTTACCAAGGTCATTGTAGTTTTGCATTTTGTCATTAGTTTTTTATTTTATTCTGTTTTGACTTTACAAGTTCAGTTTAGTTTTTAAAGCAGGTTTGCTAGTTCAGTCTAGTTTATATTTTTAGAAAATGTTAAGTTTTAGTTTAGTTTTTATTAGCTTCACTGTTAGTTTTAGGGAGATTTCACACCTGCCTCATTTAGTTCGGTCGAATCGCACCAGAGTTCGTTTTCCCCCTTGGCGCAGTTCATTTGGACAGGTGTGAATGCAGAAATTTGGACGGACTTTGTGGGATTTTTCCCCTTGAGAAACGTTCCACATATTTCTTCACCATCCACTGCGAGGCACTTGCTCTTATCAGTGACAAAGTGAAAGTAAGCCCAAATTACTCTGCCGCTTTCTCCCGACTTTGCTGCCACTAGACTTCATATCCAACCTGAAATACTAAGCTTATGTCGACCCTATTAGACATTTGCTCTGTAATTTTAGTTTATTGTTGTTCTGCAAACAAAAAAAAAAAATACAGTTTACGTTAGTTTGATTTTTTCGTTAAGACTCATTTTCTTTTTTGAACTTTTTATTGAACATTTTAAGTTTTATGCAATAAAAGAAAGAGGGGGAAAAAGGAATTAATAAAATAATAGTGGAGGAGTGCAGATTCACCCGGCTGTGTTTCTAAAAAAAATGTGTAACCTTCTCTAAAGCCAGACAATAGTTAAGTCTATTCACCCATTGTGATTGGCTAGGAGGATCCACAGCAGTCCGTTTTGACAAAAATACATTCTTTGGGCATCCCAAAGACATGAGCTGAATGGATGAAGTTAAACTGCAGATTCAAGTAATCTCCCAGTAGTTCCATTATAGGGGAGGAGCCATATTCCATATTTAAGACTTTAGTGAGTATTTTCTATGGCCTCCCACCACGGACCTAGTTTTGGGCATAACCAAGCCATATAGAAGAAATTTCTGGTTCTTGCTTCTGAAGCTCCAGTTTTTAAATCAGGAGTGTAAAAGAATGTGTTGGAAACTATTTTTCAGATTTTGTATCTAGCACTTATCTTTGTGTGCGCCCTGAGGCAGTAAGGACCATTGATTATCAAATTGTGTTGTTTCAAGATCTGTGTCCCATTTCCCTCTGAGCAAATTGGTGTTAGCTTTATGCTGTGTGCTAACAATAAATCACAGGCCACTGAAATGTTTACGTTGGATTCCTTGGGTTTGTAATAAATTGTGAAAGCTTTGTTTTTTCCAGGGATCCGAACGTTTAAAATGTCTCAGCTGTAGATATCCATGTGTGTGGCAGGTATTTGCTAAGTCATTAAATTGCTGGAACAGCATCAGTCTGTCACAGCTATGTAGGTCATCAAGCTCAGTTATATTTTTCTGGGCACACACACTTGAAAATCCTGATTTTACTGGACAAATTCTAGAAAAGGGTTAGACATACTGTTACAGTTATGTGGTGATAGGCAGGGTTGAGCAGGTTGGAGGACCCAAATGCAGGACACGAAAAGCCAGCAGGAACAGTTCAGAGAAGGGTTTTAATATAACAAAAGGCGAGCACACTTACAAACAGAGTGGCTGTCCAACAGAAATCCAAAAAGGGTGAAAACCAGAATCCAAAAATGAGCAGGGTAACAGGAAGACACAGCAAGTAAGGCTGAAGACACAAGAACAAACTGCAACACTGGGTGACAACAAACAATGACCCATCAAAGACAAGACAGAAACACCAGGTATATATACACCCGGACTAACGAGCAGGGCGGGAGCAACACAGGAGAAAGACATGAGGCTAACGAGGCAGGCAGAGCAGAGAGGAGAACAGAGAGACAGTCAGGCAGAGGGATACTGGAGGGAATAGACATGACACAGGTTACTGAACACATAACAGATCAGAGGAATAAATATAAATGAATCAAGACACAAGCAGACACATCCCCACTGAACTAACACCAACAAGGAACACAGACCGAAGTGAAGCGAAGTAAAACACTGAACTGGAAACTAATGCATCAAGAAGACAGACATGAGTGACAGACAGAGACGGACATGAGTAAACCCCAAAACACAACAGACTATATAACTGATACTGGACACAGGACAGAACCCAAAACACTAAGACATAAACCGAGACACAGAACGAGGAGCTAAGACACAGAATACAGAGCAGACTAAACTAAAATAATGCAGACGAGGAACAAGAAGTAAATACTAAAACATAACCGAGGCACAGGACTGGGAACAAAGACAAACTAGAACACAGGACCAAGAGCTAAGATAAAAGAGGAGACATAAACTACTAAGGACAAGGAACGAGAGAAACGGGCAAATAGACATATGAAACAATGGCAAAAACTCAAACTCACAGGGAAACAACTACAACTCATAACACATACTAGGCGTGAGTAGACACACAGAGGTCCTGTTCTAAATGATGACTGACTTTACCCCATACTTTAATTGACTCAGTTGTGTTTGAGTTATCTGTGTATTTGTTTTAAATCTCTGTTAATTTTTGTTTTCAACCCTCCTCAAAATCCCCTCTTGATTTAATCTGCCAATTTTAGTTTTAAACACTCTCAGAAGAGGATTAATGATCGTCCTTAGAGAAGAAAAACATCGACAACATACAACCTAAAGCTCGGCGGCAGGCTCTCACCTGAACCTATTTGTTCATTAGTATCTGAATTTAGTTTGACTCCAGCTAACCTGCCTGTTATTCTGCTCAGTGGACCGTCACACTGTTTGAAGATTGATCCAATCAGACAAGGCGCTCTAACAACTGAACCAATCGCTGCTCAATTAACCTGAATGTTAACTGGGCTGGAGACAATCGAACACACACAATGGACTGATGCAGAACACCTGACCTTGTTTTAAAGTGTAAGAGAAAACAGCTTGTGTAACTCTAGGTGTTTAATACAACATCTGTAACATTATGAAGGAAAAGCAGAGAGCTGTTTGATGCTTGAAGCTTTAAATTCTATATTCAAACAAAAAGCAATAAAATGGTTTAGTTAAAGTCCTGTTTGGTGGCTTTTATTCAAAAGTCAAAGCTTATAATGTGACATCTAATAAACAAATTTACAGGGTTAAACTATACACAGCTAGCTACTGTTCGTAACAGCTGTCCGTAATTCATCCTCAGCACTGCGTCACTTTAGAATACCGTGAAACTTGACTTTGTACCCTGAATACTTCAACATTTTGGAAAATAGTGTTATGTTAGCGATATGTTCAGGTGGATATCAATCTCATGTGTGTTCAGTGCAGAGCTGGAGTCAGGGTGTGGTTAGCCTAGCTTAGCATAACAGCTGGAAGCAGGAGGAGGCAGCAAAATGCACCAACCAACACCTGTAAAGATCACAAACAGAAATATAAATATATATATATATAAATATTGTGTGCAGGCACTACTTCTTGACAAACAGCGGAAGATCCGTCTGCCCACAACTTCAGTACAGTTGCCGGTTACAGTCAGTGAGAATAGACTTTGGTTTCGACCTGTAGGCACGATGCTTGCTCATGGGCTCTTCTGTCGAGGCGTAACGTCTAACCGGTGGAGCTCTAGAGCTTATGGGAAGTGGTGTTAGTTTTTTATCTGGACATGTGGAGTGAACCACACACCACTGAGTAAAATGATGTTCCAATGCCTGATTTTAAGTTATTTGTGTTATTGAAAATGCTGCTGGTATGAAGTTTTCTACTGGATCAGAAAACGGAAGTTATCTTGGAAGGAGGCACCTGCTCCCGTTGCCTAACAGTAGAGTCAACCTCTTAACCAACGAAGAACTGATCAAAGCTTCAATCCAGCCTCAATCTCTGGATCTCTCTGTGTCTGTACAGGTTAGCGCTAGCCAAGTACATCCCATTCCTCGGCGCCTTGCTCTGCATCCGTCCTCGTGACCTCCGCTCGGCCAGCAGCAGCTTCATGTCGACGCGTCGCTCCACGGTGACCAGCCAGACCTCCGACATCAGCAGCCAGTTCAGGCGGCAGAGCAACGGCAAGTCCCGCCTCTCCTCCATCTCCGACAGCGAATCGGTAAGCTCAGATCCATTTGGCGCTCAGGTGTGTGTGCACCGCTGTGCGAGTCAAAGAGTGTGTTTTTTTTTTCTCTGCAGGGTTTGACGGACACTGAAGCTGACCTGTCCAGCATGGGCTCCAGACCAGCCAGCCGCCAGGTCTCCTGTGACATCAGCAGAGACACCGCCGAGCTCCCCGAAATCAAACCCTCCTTCAGCTTCAAGTCCAAGATGAAGAACCACGACTCGGGCATCTTCGAAAAGGTAAACACCTTGCCAGCTCCTCCCATGGGTTACCGCTGGCTTGATTTGCCGCAGGCCTGCAGTGTTTTATCGTGTTTGTCAACAGATTCTTACTCCTAAGCCGCTTGGTCAAGACCCTTGGCGTTGCTTTTTAACGCCCTGGGTACCCTTTAGTGACGTTTTCAACATTTAAGGCTCTACGGTTTGTTTGAAGTTTGAAACAAAATAAAACTAGTGATTAATGTTAAACATCACAAATTGGTTAGGTTCAGGAAAACATCATAATTTGGATTAAAATAAATAGTTACTAACAGTACTTATGCAATTTTACTAAAAACAGTCAATGTTGACTAGCGACTGAGACCAAGTGTTTACTGCGGTAATAAATCAGCTGAGAAGTAGCCTCATTTTCTTATTGACTTCGATAAAATCACACTACTTTCTGCAGCCAGTGGAGTCGCCCCCTGCTGGCTGCTAGAGAGAATGCAGGTTTAAGGTGCTTCAGCACTGGCTTCACTTGTGAGAGCCAGAGGTTTCCCCCGGGCTCAAATAACAGCCAATCCAGATGATTGACAGGTCCCGGTGTCAGGATCTGACCAACTGAAGGGGACGATGATAATAATAATAATCTTTATTTTTAGAGCACTTTTCAAAACCCATGTTACAAAGTGCTTAAACAAGCGCATACAATAAAACACAGATTATAAATACACAAAAAGGCAAGAAAAGACATAAGAAACACAAAATATAGTTAAAAGAAAAGAAAAAATATATTAAGTAGAATAAAATTAAATCAACAAAAATCAGAAAAGGCTCTCCTATAAAAGTATGTTGTAAGAAGGGACTTAAAAGAGTTCACTGACTCAGCTGACCTGATGGGCAAACATTTTAACATGTCTCAAAGAGATAATTTGCACAGCTGGAGTCAGATTAAACAGCAGATTACCACAGCAGGACACCCACAAGTGTTTTTCAGAAGGCATTTTACCCCTCATGTAGATCATTATCGCTGCATTCAGCCGGTGAGGAGTAGTGTGTGTCTGGTGAAAGCAGATCTGTGCAGCTCCAAACACCAGAACATCTTTTTTTAAAACACCGTTGTTAATCTGCTGCTCTGTGTTTCATATTTTCTCTGCTCAATGTGCTTTTCAGCTCGGACGAGAAAATCCTCTTTTCCTTTTGATCTATCATTGAATCGAAACGGTCGCTCGGGTTTTTAAAAGTGTTTTAAAATTCTGCAAAACAGATTAGAGTTTAATGACTCTAGTTTCCTGCTTTACTCACTTATACTTTCGATGAAAATCTAAATATATTAAATTCTTTCCTGGGATTTAATGTGACAGGAAGTGGTGCAGAGGAGAATCTCCATCATGGCTGCAGCCGGATGCTGGTTAATCAGTCTGATAATCACTGGCTCCCGTTCATTTTTGTGTCTTTTTTGCAGATGTCCGGTGACACTGATATCTCCATGGCAGGAGTCAGTGAACGCGGCAGCATCCCAAACGTAAGTACTGTCCAGCTGTCCACACAGCGGATCTTAATCTGAAGTTATGAAAGCAAATATAAAAATATTAATCTGTGAGTGGTGTTTTCCGTCTCTTATTTACCCACTTTGAGTGGTTTACTTCGCGGCTCTGAACTGTGTTTCTAAGCTAATTTAGCCTTGCTAGCTAATGTAGCTTTCATTGGCGCAGGCGAGAGAGACACCATCGGACACAAACAAGAGATAATTTCTCCTCTGTGTGTCAGCTGGAAAATGCATCGTCTCAAAGCTGGAAATTGGCTGTTTTTCTGACTTTTTAGTGGACAGTGACGCTACAAACACATGGTGATCTTAAGCCGTTTTTCCATTACCAGCTCAACTCGCCTCGACTTGACTCTACTCGACTCGGTTTGGACCTGCTCCGTTTTCCATTGCAGATAGTGCCCGGAGATAGTAGCCCTCAATGTAGCTGGTCGTCATAGCGACGCCACACACAACTGGTGCGCTGTAATTTTCAATGTGACACACACACCAGCGATCCACACAGCTTTCTCTTTATTTAAGTTAAAACGTATCAACCTTCCTCAGAATGTAAAGACAGATAAACGGTATGAAAACCTTCCAGCTGTGTTTTCCTCTGCCGTTGTTGCTGCAGCGGTCTGTGTGACGGCGGGTCACAGCAGGCTTCCCCCGCCGCCACTTGTGGAGCTCCTCAACTCCGAAAATATTCAAGCACATTTTTGTTCCGCTGTCACTTCTCATAAAACTGTCAATATTCGAAATCTACACAGCTGATTTCTCACCTCAAAACTTCTCAGAAGTGGATTTAGTGATGAAATTCCATACGAAAACTGTAAAATCTAAAACTTTCTGTTGCTGGCCTCTGTCTGGCTCATGCAATGATGATGCAGTGAATAGTGAATATTCTCTCTGACCAATCAGCAGTCTGCTGTGTTTTCACGTCACATTTTAGTTTCGCCTCAGCACGCTTGGAACCTCGACGGAGGTTATACAAAAAAAATTACCTGGTAGCAGGTACAGGTACAACTTTTCCACAATGGAAAACCAAAAAAAGGCGAGTAGAGTCGAGGTGAGTCGAGGTGAGTCGAGCTGGTACTGTGCAGTGGAAAAGGGGCTTTATAGACAATGATGTATTGCTGCAGATTAAACTACGGAACAGGATAAAGAGTTTGAATGAGCTTAACCTTCAGCAGTAAAATGCAACATCCACATTAATGCAGCAGGAATATTAATCCAGAAACATTAGATATAATGGTGAAACACTGACCGGAAACATTTTTCTGAGTTGAGTACCTTTAATTTCATACTCGAAGTACATTTATGCCTGGTACACACTAGAGGTCAGCTGGTTGTTCTTGTGTGCTGTGTTTTGCACAGAAAAACAAAAGAAGAGAATCAAACTGTGGATGAACTCGAGGCTGAGAACAGGGAATGAGCAGGTTTATACACTTTTACGTTTTATAGTGCGAGTAGATGCACAACACGCTGGTGACTCTTTCCACTCACCTTTCTCTCATTGGCCGTTGCAGGTTTCCGGAAGTTAACTGATTTGGAATTGTAATATTGACGATCCGTAACTGGGGAGCCTTAAGAGTATGTCTATAAACCCCTCCCACTACAGGATTATTTGGGCCAATAATCTGTTCATCAACCAGCCTCAGCTTTGCGAATCGGACCCAGTATTAGCCTGATTGTCCTCTAGTGTACAGCCAGCATGAGCTCATAATACTTAAGGGTTTTAAAGCATTAGTGGAGTATATTCACAGTTTAGTATTAGTACTTTTACTGAAGTAAAGGATCGGAATACTTCTCCCAAAGCTGGACTTGGTGGATTTTTTTGAATACGTACAATCTGTTAATCTTAATAAGTTAAAAGCGATATAATTCTGAAATTAAATGTTGAGCTGGATTTCCTGTTTGACAGAGCGGGGATCTTGCAGAGGGACACGTGACGAGAAGCACGATTGGTCGAATCCCGAGCATCGTCGTCACCTCTGAGTCCAGCCCCTTTCTTCCCATCAGTCGAAAAGGTTCCAGCACTGCCCGCTCCAAGACAGCCAACAACACAAAGGCGGGGTCTGGGTAGAGCCCCGCCCCCTCCAGCTGATCACCTGCAGCCACCTGACCAGCTCACGTCCAGTCAGATAATTAGAAGTGTAGAGTTCAAACACACCTGAAGAACACACGAAAGCCATTTGATCAAAGCAAACATGACGGTGTTGGGTACGTTGGGGACTACGTCAAAGATTTATTGGTAGTGGACAGAATTACTCCTGATAAATGTCAAAGAACGGCTGTAGCCATGATTAATATAGACTGCGACCAGTACCAACTGAACCAAACAGCACTTATATTTTTGTCCCAACTAACGTGTATTAGGTGTTAAGTTGTCAAGAAGACTGTAATATGAAAATGTTTCTTATGCTACTTAAGTAAACAAGCATTGGAGGGTGGAATGTTTTTTTTTTACTTTAACCCCAAAAACATAATTTTCCTGCATCTGATTTCCATCCCCAAAATCCCAACTCGTCACATAAGGACGCTTGGTCAAGACCCCTTGGCGTCACTTTTTAACGCCCTAAGTACCCTTAAGGGTCGTTTTAGGGTCTAAACAATAGATATGTAACGTCCGGTCAAGTTAGCAACAATAAACACGCAATGTTAGACTTTCACAATAATGGTATGTGTTAACGTTGCGAGATGTCGCAATTTTTAAACGGCACGTTGTTGACAAAACGTTAATGGTTTGGGTTAAAATAACCGCGTTACTTACGTAACTTGACTTTCTTAAATTAAGTAACATACTTATGCAACTAACATAACCTACATAATTTAAATAAAAAAATTCAATTTGTACTTTTTGTTTCACACGAGCAACGAACACCAGTCCCCTGGTTGAAAGTCCGGTTTCTGGACTACCTCCTTACTCAGACCTTTCTGTTAAGTATCCTACACCTACCTTTAGCGGTCAAAAATTATGCTACGTTCCCCCCAGTGCATTGAACGATGACGTTAAGGGGCTCCCCAGTGCATTGGGTTAGGGGTAGGGTTAGCCCTAGATGCCAACAGGACTTGGCCATGTATTCTTATGTGATGATGTTTATGTGTGACTTGGGAGTAAGAATGGCTTGCTATCCCTGATTCAGATGGATGTAAACAGATGTAAGTTTTTTTTTTAACTCCTCTTATCATTTTATTTTTCTCTTCAGGTGAGACGGGTTATGGTCCCTGAGCCTTTTTAACAAACATTTTCATTTGTTTCAGGACAAGGAAATTATTAATATGAGATTTTTCTACAAACCCTGTGGATTCCTGTTTGTGTGCTTGTTGTGTTTTGCTTTTGATTTGTTTTTCTGTCGTTTCCCAGCTCAGTCCTACAGAGACATGTGACAGGTGGAAAGTTGTTTGTTTGGTTCTTTGTGAGTAAGAACTTAGATATTACATAAAAAAACAAATTCAAAACCCAGCTCTCAATTTGACCGTTGACTGACTAAACCCCATCACAGCTCATAGCTAACAGTAACCTTACTAGGAGTGGTTGATCCGTCAAGTCTTGTAATTTTCCGCATGGTGAAGAGGTGTACATGTGGCTCTGTATACTCTAACCCACTCAAACAATATAAAAAGGTACGAGTAAAGGTGTAAGGAATGGGATTAAACTGTTAAATCTGATCTAACCTAAGATGTAAATGAGCATGTCCAGCTGACTACCTTATGCTACTATAAAAAGTAGTAAACCTAAGGCATTTTTTTTAGCATTGCATTATTTTGTGGCATTACACGTTGCATTATCCACTGTGCTACTCCTGGAGTGCAGGCTAACGTTAGCGACTCTGTCCTGCTGTATTTCGTTCGAAGATGTTTAAACCCCAACCCTAGCCAAACTCTTTACTCACAACTAGTCCTCATCCCAAAAGCCTTTATCTTATAATATAAAAAGTGACAATGTTTATATATATGTAACAATAATGCGTTAATCCAACCAGTGTCTCGTTTGTTCTTGGCCAAATGGCTATTTTTTAATACTCATACCAGAAGGACTAGCTAAGTGCTACACTTCAATAAAAGAACAATGTTTCTTTATTTCAACATGTATAATAAAATAGTGAGAATGCTGACATTTGCCTGGGACCTGTTAGCTTTAGCCTCGTTCTGTTAGCGTGACCATTTTTACAGGGTTCTTAAAACATTTAAGAACATTAAAATGTTTGCTGGAAACTGAGTTTTTAAACAGTTCATGGAGCTGACATAACTAGCTAACTAGCCGAAAGTGACCTAATCTGTTTGCGACAGCTGTCATTTTAAAGTGGTCCATGACTAAAAATATGAATCTGATTTTGTCTACTGCATAAAATCAAGGACCAATTGACCAAAAATTTCTAAGAATTTTGATTGTTAATTTGCCACCTGCAATGTATTGACAGCCTAAAATATGTACTAGGTCTGTAATAGGTAGTCAACGACGAAAGAAACAAATGTTTTGATCCCATTTAAATAGTGCCCTTAATTATACACAGGATGTTTGTCAAGTTAAAATATACTTACAATAAATATATGTAAAGTCAAGAAAGTTGCAGTTTGTTTTGTAGACATACAAAAATACTTAATTAGAAAGACCACAAACCCAAAAGTCACATATTTGACGTCATAACTGTTTATCTGACTGACTGAAGGTAACGTTACTTAAGCTAATGTCAAAGAGCACCCATGTGTGGATGATGTGATAAAAGGACCAGGAGTTGTTGGATTAAACAAGGTGAAATACATCTGTGCGTTGAACATAGCTAAGTTACCTATAGTAGCAAGGAAGCGATGAAGGTTAGCTTTGCATTACAGCGCTAACATGTTGGTGACGTATATTGTGCAAGACAAGAGATGTAGTTAATGGAGCGGTTTCACACAAAACTAAATGTTACTTTACTGTTTTACAACAAACTGTGACTTTCTTGACTTAAATTATGTTTTAAATTGACAAGCATCTTGTGTGTGATTCAGGACAAAACTCAAACAAGACAAAACATTACTTGTCTCTCACCACTGACTACCGGACATTTTATTTTCCAAAAGAAGGTCCCATGAGGGGGAAGAGGAAGTGAGGGAGGGGTAAAAAAACAACCAGATCAACACCAAAAAACAAATAGACAACTCTGCTTTCCAACATGGTCTTTGTTCTTTATCCATTTATCCTAGTTTCAGATAGAATGAACCTGGAAAAGGAGAATATCCGATTAAAATTACATTTCAACGAAGGTTCTGCCAGATTTAAGTGCTGAGAGGAAGGGCCATACTTTGGGAAATCCTTTTGTCATCATTTGAAATGTATTTTTCCACTTCTGAAGGAGCTGGGCTAGCAGTTTCCGCCTGATTCCAGTCTTTGTGCTAAGGTGAAACACACCCTGGACCTCTCTGTGTACTGGACACACAGAGACAAAACTGATTTCACTTACTGATATCAATTTTGGATCATATCTGGGTATGATGTCAATCAATACGATTTAGCAAAATGTCAGACTGCTCCTTTGAATAAATTCAGATGTTTCTCCTTATCTCAGTGACTGCTTAAAGCCCTGAGGCCTGCAAATGCACTTTTATTACAAAATATTTTAAATGTTTTTAAAGATTTCCTGCATTCTGGTGTTGTTCAATTAGTGTTTTTCTTTCTGTTAGTGTTTCCTTCTTTTCTTGATTGCGTATTTAAAGTCTATATTTTGCTGAAGGACGGTGTAGTGGAATGTGATCGTGATGTAGTTGGTGTTAGTACCAGGGGGGTGAAAAGGGACCTAACTGTTGATTGTAACATTGGGCTTGATAAGCCAATCTGACTGTTGGTCTGCATGAAGTTACTTGTACATTCCCCAATAGTCAATTTGAATGTTTCTTTAAAATAACACAACTTTTGACAAGTTTTCTGCTGGGAGGGAAGTTTTCATTAATTCAATAAACTTAAAGGCAATTGAACAAAACCAGATTAGCACAAGAACTGAACAGTTTGAACAGCTGAACTGCACTGTTTACTAACCTGAAACAAACTATTTCAGCTTCTGAACTATTAGCGAGGCAGAACAAAAACTGCTTTTTTAGCTAAATGACCCCAAAACTGTTTTTATTGTTAAACTGAACCATTGTTTGCTAACCTTTATCAAAATGTTTTAGGAGCTAAACTAGGCTGGAAACAAACCTTAACCAAAATGTTTTCTTAGTGAACTGACCTTTAATAGTTTAAGCTGATCAAAGCTGTTTAACTGCTGTTTAGCCAAACCATTAGCTAAATGACACCAAAACTGTTGTAGCTGTTAAACTGAACCAATTTTAAACCTTTAGTGTTTTGGGGGAAATGACCTTTAGCTAAAGTTAAACACACAGTTTAAGCTGCTAAACTGAACTTTTAGCTTAGCCAAAAAAAGCTGTTTAACTGCTGTTAGGTAAACAAAACTAAACCTGTTTGTTGTTAACCAGCGTGTTTGTTGTTAACCAGCGTAACACAGCTGTTTAAATGCTAAATGAAGTTGCGACGGGTGGCTTAATTTAGTTGGTAGTTAGCATTAATCTTAATATGTTGTAGGTTCTAAACTGGGCTGTTAACAAACCTGAACCAAACTGTGTGCTTTTAACTAAAATGAAACAAACTGATGCTGAAGTAAAGATGCTAAATTACACCATATTATAACCTTAATTAATATAATTTAGTTGCTAAACTAAACCAGCAGTTTAAACTGAATTTTAAGTGCTTCAGCTGCGACTTTCAAGCTGCTTTGAAAGCTTTTGAAGTTTTAAATAGTTGTTATATTCATGCAGGTCTTCAAACCTTTCTCTCTGTGGCCTACGAACAAAAACCTCTACTAGTTCACTAATCATTCCCCCTTGCATCCAAATGCTGACAGTACAGTGTAATGTGGCAGCAGTATGGTGCAGTAAAGCTCTGCACAATGTTGAATAGACAGTAATGAGATTAAATATAAATGCAAGTGTTTGCTATATTAGTTCCTGTGTAATGAAGTTTTTGTTTTCAACGGGAAGGTGACTTATTGTAGATGTGTTTCTCCTGTTTACCTCAGTGTTGCTCTTATTTATTTTTCTAAATAAATATCTATTATTCACTGTATTCATCGTGGGACGCCTCTGTTTGAGCCTTCATCACTGCAGAAACAGAAATGGCCTTTTAGAATTACACGCATACAATATATACATATATATATATATATAAACTGTACAATACACAGATGTTGTTTTACAGACTGTTTTAAGGGTGAATTGTCTCTTTAACACACATAACGTGTTAATCAGTGATCATTAGAGTTGCTGGAAGGTGGATTTTGTTTCCTTTTCCTATCCAATTAAACTTTTTGAATTATGATTTTAAGTTGACTTAAACAGTACGCACCGACTTTATTACTGTAATAAAACTCTATGCATGAGCTGAAAATGACCGCTTGCTGGACATTGCATTGACAATTAAAGTGTATCAATATTTAATTGCTAATGAAGCTGCTTTATTGACCATGGCCACTAGGTGCCGCTGTATGGTCTGAGCCAAATCAAAGAACTTTTTTGTCTCCACTTATATTATTCAAAGTGCATCACAGGATAACTATCTAAACTCCCTTGCTTAAAAACATATCAGTGTGGTGAAACGGTGACAGTGACGCTTCAGCGGTGGGTTTATGCAGTGAACCTTGTACACACTGTACGCTATTTATGTGTACTTGGTCTCTTCTATGCTCAGGGTCAAAGGTCAGAAACTTGACAGGGACCCTTTAAATCACTGTAGGTCAGCAAAAACAAGATTTTCAGAGGGTTAAGTTACTCTTTAAAGTAAATTTTAGAGACGTAGAAAATCAGTGAACAGACATGAGTGCATGTGAAAGTGTGATTTCATCCTGTGAGACAAAATTAAAAAAAGGACGGTGAAAAACAGGGTCACAACAGTGGTGAGGAGCATTGCACAAGGAATAATATTTAGAGGACAGCCTTGTGCATGTGTTGGTGCTGTGGCTTAGCTGCTTAAATTGGCTGTCTAGTAAACAGGAGATCCAGAGTTCAACTCCCAGCAGTTCCTTATATTGACTGTGCTATATGTCATGCACAGCACATTGATCAAACTAAGTAGGGAGATTGAACTCTCCACTGAAAAGTACGTAAGAGGTGGCTTCATTTTTCGGCAGGACAGATGTTGTAGGCTACCTGCCAAGCTTTGCATCCACCTTTTTTGTTAGCAAGTATGATTATATTGTATTATATATTATATGTGTTATCTCCCGTGAGCTGCATGCAATTCTTTGCAGGCATGCAGACCTGTGCACCTGTGGTAAAGACAAGTAATTGGCTGTAACGGTTAATGTTCCTGAGTTGGGTAAGTTATATTAGTAATTCCTATCAACATGTTAAATCATAATAACTGTTACAACACATTATTTCAAGTCATACAAAACAAATTTGACATTTGTAACCTTTTAATATTGATTTTTCCATGGAATATTTTTGTTATAAAATGGATCAGACTAAATATACTTATAATAAAATAAAATCACATTCTTCACACATCAATTTTCTAGGTTAATTTTAAATTGCGTGCTCTAAACTTAACAATATACTATAGTTAACAGCTGTAAATGAAACTATTAAGATGGTGTCAATAGGTTAACATTTTGCATATGTGTTAAAATAAAAAATTATGAGACAAATATGACATTTCTTTAGAAGTTACTCTATTGTGTAATGGAAATTTGTCCCTTAGTGAGTCTTCTGAAATAAAGAGTCCAATCCAGACGTCTTTTAAGGGTTTTATTCTTTGCAAAGGGTCAGACAAACATACAGAGTGCCAAACAGTCTGCAGAGTGTAAGACAAAGAGCCAGTGAAGAAGCAGGTGACTTTATACTGTAAGGGTATTACGCAGCTATCCAAGGGAGGAAGGGAGTAGGGACCAGCTGTCCTGAGATGAAGGCCTGTCAAGGACAGTCTGATAAGAAAACTCTCTAACAAGCATCTTTCCCATGGGAAACTTCACCTAGCTGAAACATGATAAAATATCAAATACCATACAGTGAGACCTTAGTATATAATAATGGAGCATGCAGGGTGAAACAGTTAGCAGAGTAAAATATCAAATTTCCATCACAATTATGAAAAACAAAACAATTATCTGCACACTAAATAGTTTTGTAGCCAAGTAGGAGGTGTCATTTTTTGCGACCTCTGAGAAGGTTTAGATGCACCTATTTACTACAGGTGCATTCGATCAGTTCTCAGACTTTAGAGTGTGCATTGTCACAATTAATGATACCACCTACTTTGATTCATTATTACTCTGTTATTCTTTGTTTCAGCACTTACCCACAGGTTGGTTTGGATGTGTGCACATTCTTCTGTGTGTAAACTAGACTTAAAACAGACTAGCAAACAAGGGACTCTTAAAATCCTGTCCAGGCTCTGATACTGAGTGTAAGACTCCTGATGTATCTTTAAGGTAGAAAGTGAAATTGCTGTTGCACACAGAAATACACTGCATTATTTCATTTCAACATTTTATGTCAAATTTGAAAAATGTTTTGGGAGCATTTTCACTTTTTAACCTCTGCTAAACTTCTCTCATTTAGCAAAAGTTCATTTTTAATATTTTATGTTTTATCTGTGTTGTATGATTACATTTAAATTGACAGACATAATGTGAAATCTAACATTTTCAGCCAGTAGTACAGACAAAGGAGTTAAAAAATATAATAATAAATAATATTTAAAACTAAAATTAAATAGAAGGGGAGAAGGCCTTTCCACATCACTCCACCCCAAAAGATACAGATGTCCAGCACACAGAGGATGCACAAGTCTCTGCAGCTCTCTGGGAACCAATGTCTAATGTGATCAACACTGTGACTATCGGAAGAGAATAAATTTGTAATAAATGCTGCAGGTATGAAGTAAACTATACCAATGCATTTTTAATAAAACATTATATCTGAAAAAGTTAAATTAAGGCCAGGCGGAGGCGCTGTAGCGCTGCCTTGTCGTTACAGAATTCTTAATGTCTGCAATGTTTAATCTGTTATGTAGTGAGGATCCCCTGCTTAGATGTTATTCATATGATGAAAAACTGAGTGTTTCACCCTTTCTCACTGCATAGTATGTGTTTGCTGTGTAAATCTATATGTATACTACCCAACGAAGGTTAAAATCAAGGGCAACTGCACTTGGTTGAACGTATTGGAAGATGTTTCGTCCCTCATCCAAAGGACTTCTTCAGTTCTGACTGACTGGCAGGGAAACTCACCTATTTAACCTCAGTGGGGTCGTGTGTAAACTAGACTTAAAACAGACTAGCAAACAAGGGACTCTTAAAAACCTGTCCAGGCTCTGATACTGAGTGTAAGACTCCTGATGTATCTTTAAGGTAGAAAGTGAAATTGCTGTTGCACACAGAAATACACTGCATTATTTCATTTCAACATTTTATGTCAAATTTGAAAAATGTTTTGGGAGCATTTTCACTTTTAACCTCTGCTAAACTTCTCTCATTTAGCAAAAGTTCATTTTTAATATTTTATGTTTTATCTGTGTTGTATGATCACATTTAAATTGACAGACATAATGTGAAATCTAACATTTTCAGCCAGTAGTACAGACAAAGGAGTTAAAAAATATAATAATAAATAATATTTAAAACTAAAATTAAATAGAAGGGGAGAAGGCCTTTCCACATCACTCCACCCCAAAAGATACAGATGTCCAGCACACAGAGGATGCACAAGTCTCTGCAGCTCTCTGGGAACCAATGTCTAACGTGATCAACACTGTGACTATCGGAGGAGAATAAATTTGTAATAAATGCTGCAGGTATGAAGTAAACTATACCAATGCATTTTTAATAAAACATTATATCTGGAAAAGTTAAATTAAGGCCAGGCGGAAAAGTATATCTGGAAAAGTTAAATTAAGGCCAGGCGGAGGCGCTGTAATTTAATAAAAGCAGGTAACTCTGAGCTCCTCCCGCGAGCAAACGGCGTAGTTCTCATAGCATAAACCAGACGGACTACAGGTGTTTATTTGTCCAAAAGCTGCAGCGCTGCTCCCGGCTCTTCTCCCCCAAGTTTAGCAGCTCTCCGCCGGCCAGCAGAGTTTCAATCCCCCGCTCTGCCTGGTCCTCTCCACACAACGCTCTGAGGCCGTCAACAACGTCCGGACAATCTCAACGCTGATAGGCTATCGCGGCTCAGCATCATGTGACCTTCTTGCTCAAGTTGAAAATGTTCAACTCACGCGTTGCCGGCAGCGCCGTAAGTTCCTCACTCAACATCTGTCTGGCCACGAGACAAGGCCGCGGCGCTGTAGCTTAGTGGTTAAAGCGCCTGTTTCGTAAACAGGAGAGCCTGGGTTCAACTCCCAGCAGTGCCTTGTCGTTACAGAATTCTTAATGTCTGCAATGTTTAATCTGTTATGTAGTGAGGATCCCCTGCTTAGATGTTATTCATATGATGAAAAACTGAGTGTTTCACCCTTTCTCACTGCATAGTATGTGTTTGCTGTGTAAATCTATATGTATACTACCCAACGAAGGTTAAAATCAAGGGCAACTGCACTTGGTTGAACGTATTGGAAGATGTTTCGTCCCTCATCCAAAGGACTTCTTCAGTTCTGACTGACTGGCAGGGAAACTCACCTATTTAACCTCAGTGGGGTCGTTGGCCAGGGTCATCGATACCGCTGGTTCGTTAGTGTTCCTGGTTGCTGTGACGGCAGTCGTTACAGTCGTTAGGACTACCGGTGGCCGAGACTGAACGACCATAGTTGGTATCTTCACCTGAGGCCAATAGGTTACATTTGTTGAGTTTCCTGGGAAGAGATGAAAGGACAGCATTGTAAGTGGGGGATAAGTGGTGGCGTAGACCCCCTCCTCGGTTCAATGACGGCTTCTCGACCCGGGTGTAGATGGCTTCCTTGACACCTCTTTCAAACCATCCATCTTCCCTGTCTAAAATGTGCACCTGGTGGTCCTCAAACGAGTGTCCTCTGTCCTTCAGATGTAAGAAGACTGCAGAGTCTTGACATGAGGAGTTGGCCCTTCTGTGTTGAGCCACATATAGAGCCTCTCTATATGTATACTAGATTAGCAAGAATGTCTGAGAAGTTCATTCAAACTTGTCTTTGCATTTCACCAGGAACTTCGACTAGTGAACTTGTGATCTTATGCAGCTCCGAAAGTACTGGTAGCTCTGCTGGTTTAGAAGCTGGTAAATCAACTCTATAAAGGCTCAGTCATCTTTATTTTTAAGGAAAACAGCAATTATGCAGGCTCTGTGGCTTAGTTGGTTAAAGTGCCTGTCTAGTAAACAGGAGATCCTGGGTTGAAATCCCAGCGGAGCCTTATGGTTACTGTCCCCTACATGGGCATCATCTTGTTTGGTAACAGAGAAGACGTGGATTCAAATCCTTTCTTCCCTCGGAATAAAGACAGAAGGAGCAACTACACCACCTTGTCCCACACCCGCACCATCTGGGTGCAAACCAGAAGCCCTGACCGAGTAGTTTGTAGCTGCAGTACCGGAGGATGCAGTTTCAGGACAGCGACCCTTGTTTACTTTGCGCTAGCTAGCTAGCAGTGTTACTCTTGAAAGCCCCCCAAAGCCAATTCCCCTTACCACAACCATCACAGGGTGTTTGCCTAAACCTAGGTTATTCATCATATGCATGTCAACCGGTTAACACTACAGAAACCTACAGACAGGGTTAACCTCCTTCATGTTGCTGTGCATTACCACCACCGCTCGACTAGATGGCGCTATCGCAAAAGAACTACGGTCCTAGAACTGCGATCGCAGGATTGCGGGGTTCCTGAAACTGCAGCCTCGGGATTAGCTCAAGAACAGTGCGTAGAGCGCTTCATGGAATGGGTTTCCATGGCCGAGCAGCTGCATCCAAGCCTTACATCACCAAGTGCAATGCAAAGCGTCGGATGCAGAGGTGTAAAGCACGCCGCCACTGGATACTAGAGCAGAGGAGTCGTGTTCTCTGGAGTGACGAATCATGCTTCTCTGACTGGCAATCCCATGGACAAGTTTGGGTTTGCCGGTTGCCGGAAGGGAAATTTGGACAAATGGAGGACCACACGTATTATTTAGCCCAGGAGCCGACAGAGCTTGTCGGCCACCGTAGCGTCTCCTGGAGAGGGAGGCGGGAGCGGTGACTGAGTCGTTTATTGCATTTCACAACCCTCACCACTAGATGCCACTAAATACTACACACTGAACCTTTGTAAACAGCAGATCCTGGGTTCAACTCCCAGCAGTGCCTTGCTGCTACAGATGTGATGTTTGTGAGAGAGATTGGCAGAAGTAAAATGTAGTCTGTATTAACGTATAATCACCTAAAATAAGAATCTGTTGGTTTTTGTTATGAGCCCGTTATATCTACAGAGGGAGCGCCTCGTCTTCCACAGAGTCCGCCGTCTTTATACAGTAGCCCAGAATGGACACTGGCTCTAGAGAGGAGCTTGGCGAGTTCCGCGGCACCCATAGTTTCTCCCACAACGCTTGGAAGTAGAGGGTGAGGCGAGTGGTAATCATTTGGTTGCAATCTGCACGCTCACCACTAGGTGGCAGCTACTACAGCTGTATGAATCCAAAGTTAACATTTTGCTGTGATTAAATGACATTAAACGGATCAAACTGATGCTGAAATAACTACAATATGATGCCGATTTGTTAAACATATAAATTCATGCTTTGTCACTTCTGTCAACAAGTCAGCATGACAACAACTTCTAAATTGTTTGTTTTCTGAATGTAGTTTGGATTGATCAGGGCTACGCTATGCTAACTTGTTCACAGTAAAGTACAACGATAGCTGGTATAAAGTTACAGACACATATTTTCTGAACTCACCAGGTACTTCAACTTCCTCGCTTTCTTTTCTCCAAGTAATGTCCAGATTTGTCCGGTTTTGATATAAATATGAAGTAGTAGTCCAACAGAGCTCTGGGTGCCAACCGACGCTAACAACAACAGTGGGACCGGACGTGCGCGGAAGCTAGCTGCTGAGAAGCTCGAGTGAAGATAAATCAACATTGTAATCCCAAAAACTAAAGTAAACAGCTAATTTAATAAAAGCAGGTAACTCTGAGCTCCTCCCGCGAGCAAACGGCGTAGTTCTCATAGCATAAACCAGACGGACTACAGGTGTTTATTTGTCCAAAAGCTGCAGCGCTGCTCCCGGCTCTTCTCCCCCAAGTTTAGCAGCTCTCCGCCGGCCAGCAGAGTTTCAATCCCCCGCTCTGCCTGGTCCTCTCCACACAACGCTCTGAGGCCGTCGGCAACGTCCGGACAATCTCAACGCTGATAGGCTATCGCGGCTCAGCATCATGTGACCTTCTTGCTCAAGTTGAAAATGTTCAACTCACGCGTTGCCGGCAGCGCCGTAAGTTCCTCACTCAACATCTGTCTGGCCACAAGGCAAGGCCGAGGCGCTGTAGCTTAGTGGTTAAAGCGCCTGTCTCGTAAACAGGAGAGCCTGGGTTCAACTCCCAGCAGTGCCTTGTCGTTACAGAATTCTTAATGTCTGCAATGTTTAATCTGTTATGTAGTGAGGATCCCCTGCTTAGATGTTATTCATATGATGAAAAACTGAGTGTTTCACCCTTTCTCACTGCATAGTATGTGTTTGCTGTGTAAATCTATATGTATACTATCCAACGAAGGTTAAAATCAAGGGCAACTGCACTTGGTTGAACATATTGGAAGACGTTTCGTCCCTCATCCAAAGGACTTCTTCAGTTCTGACTGACTGGCAGGGAAACTCACCTATTTAACCTCAGTGGGGTCGTTGGCCAGGGTCATCGATACCGCTGGTTCGTTAGTGTTCCTGGTTGCTGTGACGACAGTCGTTACAGTCGTTAGGACTACCGGTGGCCGAGACTGAACGACCATCGTTGGTATCTTCACCTGAGGCCAATAGGTTACGTTTGTTGAGTTTCCTGGGAAGAGATGAAAGGACAGCATTGTAAGTGGGGGATAAGTGGTGGCGTAGACCCCCTCCTCGGTTCAATGACGGCTTCTCGACCCGGGTGTAGATGGCTTCCTTGACACCTCTTTCAAACCATCCATCTTCCCTGTCTAAAATGTGCACCTGGTGGTCCTCAAACGAGTGTCCTCTGTCCTTCAGATGTAAGAAGACTGCAGAGTCTTGACATGAGGAGTTGGCCCTTCTGTGTTGAGCCACATATAGAGCCTCTCTATATGTATACTAGATTAGCAAGAATGTCTGAGAAGTTCATTCAAACTTGTCTTTGCATTTCACCAGGAACTTCGACTAGTGAACTTCTGATCTTATGCAGCTCCGAAAGTACTGGTAGCTCTGCTGGTTTAGAAGCTGGTAAATCAACTCTATAAAGGCTCAGTCATCTTTATTTTTAAGGAAAACAGCAATTATGCAGGCTCTGTGGCTTAGTTGGTTAAAGTGCCTGTCTAGTAAACAGGAGATCCTGGGTTCAAATCCCAGCGGAGCCTTATGGTTACTGTCCCCTACATGGGCATCATCTTGTTTGGTAACAGAGAAGACGTGGATTCAAATCCTTTCTTCCCTCGGAATAAAGACAGAAGGAGCAACTACACCACCTTGTCCCACACCCGCACCATCTGGGTGCAAACCAGAAGCCCTGACCGAGTAGTTTGTAGCTGCAGTACCGGAGGATGCAGTTTCAGGACAGCGACCCTTGTTTACTTTGCGCTAGCTAGCTAGCAGTGTTACTCTTGAAAGCCCCCCAAAGCCAATTCCCCTTACCACAACCATCACAGGGTGTTTGCCTAAACCTAGGTTATTCATCATATGCATGTCAACCGGTTAACACTACAGAAACCTACAGACAGGGTTAACCTCCTTCATGTTGCTGTGCATTACCACCACCGCTCGACTAGATGGCGCTATCGCAAAAGAACTACGGTCCTAGAACTGCGATCGCAGGATTGCGGGGTTCCTGAAACTGCAGCCTCGGGATTAGCTCAAGAACAGTGCGTAGAGCGCTTCATGGAATGGGTTTCCATGGCCGAGCAGCTGCATCCAAGCCTTACATCACCAAGTGCAATGCAAAGCGTCGGATGCAGAGGTGTAAAGCACGCCGCCACTGGATACTAGAGCAGAGGAGTCGTGTTCTCTGGAGTGACGAATCATGCTTCTCTGACTGGCAATCCCATGGACAAGTTTGGGTTTGCCGGTTGCCGGAAGGGAAATTTGGACAAATGGAGGACCACACGTATTATTTAGCCCAGGAGCCGACAGAGCTTGTCGGCCACCGTAGCGTCTCCTGGAGAGGGAGGCGGGAGCGGTGACTGAGTCGTTTATTGCATTTCACAACCCTCACCACTAGATGCCACTAAATACTACACACTGAACCTTTGTAAACAGCAGATCCTGGGTTCAACTCCCAGCAGTGCCTTGCTGCTACAGATGTGATGTTTGTGAGAGAGATTGGCAGAAGTAAAATGTAGTCTGTATTAACGTATAATCACCTAAAATAAGAATCTGTTGGTTTTTGTTATGAGCCCGTTATATCTACAGAGGGAGCGCCTCGTCTTCCACAGAGTCCGCCGTCTTTATACAGTAGCCCAGAATGGACACTGGCTCTAGAGAGGAGCTTGGCGAGTTCCGCGGCACCCATAGTTTCTCCCACAACGCTTGGAAGTAGAGGGTGAGGCGAGTGGTAATCATTTGGTTGCAATCTGCACGCTCACCACTAGGTGGCAGCTACTACAGCTGTATGAATCCAAAGTTAACATTTTGCTGTGATTAAATGACATTAAACGGATCAAACTGATGCTGAAATAACTACAATATGATGCCGATTTGTTAAACATATAAATTCATGCTTTGTCACTTCTGTCAACAAGTCAGCATGACAACAACTTCTAAATTGTTTGTTTTCTGAATGTAGTTTGGATTGATCAGGGCTACGCTATGCTAACTTGTTCACAGTAAAGTACAACGATAGCTGGTATAAAGTTACAGACACATATTTTCTGAACTCACCAGGTACTTCAACTTCCTCGCTTTCTTTTCTCCAAGTAATGTCCAGATTTGTCCGGTTTTGATATAAATATGAAGTAGTAGTCCAACAGAGCTCTGGGTGCCAACCGACGCTAACAACAACAGTGGGACCGGACGTGCGCGGAAGCTAGCTGCTGAGAAGCTCGAGTGAAGATAAATCAACATTGTAATCCCAAAAACTAAAGTAAACAGCTAATTTAATAAAAGCAGGTAACTCTGAGCTCCTCCCGCGAGCAAACGGCGTAGTTCTCATAGCATAAACCAGACGGACTACAGGTGTTTATTTGTCCAAAAGCTGCAGCGCTGCTCCCGGCTCTTCTCCCCCAAGTTTAGCAGCTCTCCGCCGGCCAGCAGAGTTTCAATCCCCCGCTCTGCCTGGTCCTCTCCACACAACGCTCTGAGGCCGTCGGCAACGTCCGGACAATCTCAACGCTGATAGGCTATCGCGGCTCAGCATCATGTGACCTTCTTGCTCAAGTTGAAAATGTTCAACTCACGCGTTGCCGGCAGCGCCGTAAGTTCCTCACTCAACATCTGTCTGGCCACAAGGCAAGGCCGAGGCGCTGTAGCTTAGTGGTTAAAGCGCCTGTCTCGTAAACAGGAGAGCCTGGGTTCAACTCCCAGCAGTGCCTTGTCGTTACAGAATTCTTAATGTCTGCAATGTTTAATCTGTTATGTAGTGAGGATCCCCTGCTTAGATGTTATTCATATGATGAAAAACTGAGTGTTTCACCCTTTCTCACTGCATAGTATGTGTTTGCTGTGTAAATCTATATGTATACCATCCAACGAAGGTTAAAATCAAGGGCAACTGCACTTGGTTGAACATATTGGAAGACGTTTCGTCCCTCATCCAAAGGACTTCTTCAGTTCTGACTGACTGGCAGGGAAACTCACCTATTTAACCTCAGTGGGGTCGTTGGCCAGGGTCATCGATACCGCTGGTTCGTTAGTGTTCCTGGTTGCTGTGACGACAGTCGTTACAGTCGTTAGGACTACCGGTGGCCGAGACTGAACGACCATCCTTGGTATCTTCACCTGAGGCCAATAGGTTACGTTTGTTGAGTTTCCTGGGAAGAGATGAAAGGACAGCATTGTAAGTGGGGGATAAGTGGTGGCGTAGACCCCCTCCTCGGTTCAATGACGGCTTCTCGACCCGGGTGTAGATGGCTTCCTTGACACCTCTTTCAAACCATCCATCTTCCCTGTCTAAAATGTGCACCTGGTGGTCCTCAAACGAGTGTCCTCTGTCCTTCAGATGTAAGAAGACTGCAGAGTCTTGACATGAGGAGTTGGCCCTTCTGTGTTGACCCACATATAGAGCCTCTCTATATGTATACTAGATTAGCAAGAATGTCTGAGAAGTTCATTCAAACTTGTCTTTGCATTTCACCAGGAACTTCGACTAGTGAACTTCTGATCTTATGCAGCTCCGAAAGTACTGGTAGCTCTGCTGGTTTAGAAGCTGGTAAATCAACTCTATAAAGGCTCAGTCATCTTTATTTTTAAGGAAAACAGCAATTATGCAGGCTCTGTGGCTTAGTTGGTTAAAGTGCCTGTCTAGTAAACAGGAGATCCTGGGTTCAAATCCCAGCGGAGCCTTATGGTTACTGTCCCCTACATGGGCATCATCTTGTTTGGTAACAGAGAAGACGTGGATTCAAATCCTTTCTTCCCTCGGAATAAAGACAGAAGGAGCAACTACACCACCTTGTCCCACACCCGCACCATCTGGGTGCAAACCAGAAGCCCTGACCGAGTAGTTTGTAGCTGCAGTACCGGAGGATGCAGTTTCAGGACAGCGACCCTTGTTTACTTTGCGCTAGCTAGCTAGCAGTGTTACTCTTGAAAGCCCCCCAAAGCCAATTCCCCTTACCACAACCATCACAGGGTGTTTGCCTAAACCTAGGTTATTCATCATATGCATGTCAACCGGTTAACACTACAGAAACCTACAGACAGGGTTAACCTCCTTCATGTTGCTGTGCATTACCACCACCGCTCGACTAGATGGCGCTATCGCAAAAGAACTACGGTCCTAGAACTGCGATCGCAGGATTGCGGGGTTCCTGAAACTGCAGCCTCGGGATTAGCTCAAGAACAGTGCGTAGAGCGCTTCATGGAATGGGTTTCCATGGCCGAGCAGCTGCATCCAAGCCTTACATCACCAAGTGCAATGCAAAGCGTCGGATGCAGAGGTGTAAAGCACGCCGCCACTGGATACTAGAGCAGAGGAGTCGTGTTCTCTGGAGTGACGAATCATGCTTCTCTGACTGGCAATCCCATGGACAAGTTTGGGTTTGCCGGTTGCCGGAAGGGAAATTTGGACAAATGGAGGACCACACGTATTATTTAGCCCAGGAGCCGACAGAGCTTGTCGGCCACCGTAGCGTCTCCTGGAGAGGGAGGCGGGAGCGGTGACTGAGTCGTTTATTGCATTTCACAACCCTCACCACTAGATGCCACTAAATACTACACACTGAACCTTTGTAAACAGCAGATCCTGGGTTCAACTCCCAGCAGTGCCTTGCTGCTACAGATGTGATGTTTGTGAGAGAGATTGGCAGAAGTAAAATGTAGTCTGTATTAACGTATAATCACCTAAAATAAGAATCTGTTGGTTTTTGTTATGAGCCCGTTATATCTACAGAGGGAGCGCCTCGTCTTCCACAGAGTCCGCCGTCTTTATACAGTAGCCCAGAATGGACACTGGCTCTAGAGAGGAGCTTGGCGAGTTCCGCGGCACCCATAGTTTCTCCCACAACGCTTGGAAGTAGAGGGTGAGGCGAGTGGTAATCATTTGGTTGCAATCTGCACGCTCACCACTAGGTGGCAGCTACTACAGCTGTATGAATCCAAAGTTAACATTTTGCTGTGATTAAATGACATTAAACGGATCAAACTGATGCTGAAATAACTACAATATGATGCCGATTTGTTAAAATATAAATTCATGCTTTGTCACTTCTGTCAACAAGTCAGCATGACAACAACTTCTAAATTGTTTGTTTTCTGAATGTAGTTTGGATTGATCAGGGCTACGCTATGCTAACTTGTTCACAGTAAAGTACAACGATAGCTGGTATAAAGTTACAGACACATATTTTTTTATTTGTAAGTGGGGGATAAGTGGTGGCGTAGACCCTCCTCGGTTCAATGACGGCTTCTCGACCCGGGTGTAGATGGCTTCCTTGACACTCTTTCAAACCATCCATCTTCCCTGTCTAAAATGTGCACCTGGTGGTCCTCAAACGAGTGTCCTCTGTCCTTCGAGTAAGAAGACTGCAGAGTCTTGACATGAGGAGTTGGCCCTTCTGTGTTGAGCCACATATAGAGCCTCTCTATATGTAACTAGATTAGCAAGAATGTCTGAGAAGTTCATTCAAACTTGTCTTTGCATTTCACCAGGAACTTCGACTAGTGAACTTCTGATCTTATGCAGCTCCGAAAGTACTGGTAGCTCTGCTGGTTTAGAAGCTGGTAAATCAACTCTATAAAGGCTCAGTCATCTTTATTTTTTAAGGAAAACAGCAATTATGCAGGTTCTGTGGCTTAGTTGGTTAAAGTGCCTGTCTAGTAAACAGGAGATCCTGGATTCAAATCCCAGCGGAGCCTTATGGTTACTGTCCCCTACATGGGCATCATCTTGTTTGGTAACAGAGAAGACGTGGATTCAAATCCTTTTCCCTCGGAATAAAGACAGAAGGAGCAACTACACCACCTTGTCCCACACCCGCACCATCTGGGTGCAAACCAGAAGCCCTGACCGAGTAGTTTGTAGCTGCAGTACCGGAGGATGCAGTTTCAGGACAGCGACCCTTGTTTACTTTGCGCTAGCTAGCTAGCATTGTTACTCTTGAAAGCCCCCCAAAGCCAATTCCCCTTACCACAACCATCACAGGGTGTTTGCCTAAACCTAGGTTATTCATCATATGCATGTCAACCAGTTAACACTACAGAAACCTACAGACAGGGTTAACCTCCTTCATGTTGCTGTGCATTACCACCACCGCTCGACTAGATGGCGCTATCGCAAAAGAACTACGGTCCTAGAACTGCGATCGCAGGATTGCGGGGTTCCTGAAACTGCAGCCTCGGGATTAGCTCAAGAACAGTGCGTAGAGCGCTTCATGGAATGGGTTTCCATGGCCGAGCAGCTGCATCCAAGCCTTACATCACCAAGTGCAATGCAAAGCGTCGGATGCAGAGGTGTAAAGCACGCCGCCACTGGATACTAGAGCAGAGGAGTCGTGTTCTCTGGAGTGACGAATCATGCTTCTCTGACTGGCAATCCCATGGACAAGTTTGGGTTTGCCGGTTGCCGGAAGGGAAATTTGGACAAATGGAGGACCACACGTATTATTTAGCCCAGGAGCCGACAGAGCTTGTCGGCCACCGTCGTCTCCTGGAGAGGGAGGCGGGAGCGGTGACTGAGTCGTTTATTGCATTTCACAACCCTCACCACTAGATGCCACTAAATACTACACACTGAACCTTTGTAAACAGCAGATCCTGGGTTCAACTCCAGCAGTGCCTTGCTGCTACAGATGTGGTTTGTGAGAGAGATTGGCAGAAGTAAAATGTAGTCTGTATTAACGTATAATCACCTAAAATAAGAATCTGTTGGTTTTTGTTATGAGCCCGTTATATCTACAGAGGGAGCGCCTCGTCTTCCACAGAGTCCGCCGTCTTTATACAGTAGCCCAGAATGGACACTGGCTCTAGAGAGGAGCTTGGCGAGTTCCGCGGCACCCATAGTTTCTCCCACAACGCTTGGAAGTAGAGGGTGAGGCGAGTGGTAATCATTTGGTTGCAATCTGCACGCTCACCACTAGGTGGCAGCTACTACAGCTGTATGAATCCAAAGTTAACATTTTGCTGTGATTAAATGACATTAAACGGATCAAACTGATGCTGAAATAACTACAATATGATGCCGATTTGTTAAACATATAAATTCATGCTTTGTCACTTCTGTCAACAAGTCAGCATGACAACAACTTCTAAATTGTTTGTTTTCTGAATGTAGTTTGGATTGATCAGGGCTACGCTATGCTAACTTGTTCACAGTAAAGTACAACGATAGCTGGTATAAAGTTACAGACACTATTTTCTGAACTCACCAGGTACTTCAACTTCCTCGCTTTCTTTTCTCCAAGTAATGTCCAGATTTGTCCGGTTTTGATATAAATATGAAGTAGTAGTCCAACAGAGCTCTGGGTGCCAACCGACGCTAACAACAACAGTGGGACCGGACGTGCACGGAAGCTAGCTGCTGAGAAGCTCGAGTGAAGATAAATCAACATTGTAATCCCAAAAACTAAAGTAAAAGCTAATTTAATAAAAGCAGGTAACTCTGAGCTCCTCCCGCGAGCAAACGGCGTAGTTCTCATAGCATAAACCAGACGGACTACAGGTGTTTATTTGTCCAAAAGCTGCAGCGCTGCTCCCGGCTCTTCTCCCCCAAGTTTAGCAGCTCTCCGCCGGCCAGCAGAGTTTCAATCCCCCGCTCTGCCTGGTCCTCTCCACACAACGCTCTGAGGCCGTCGGCAACGTCCGGACAATCTCAACGCTGATAGGCTATCGCGGCTCAGCATCATGTGACCTTCTTGCTCAAGTTGAAAATGTTCAACTCACGCGTTGCCGGCAGCGCCGTAAGTTCCTCACTCAACATCTGTCTGGCCACAAGGCAAGGCGAGGCGCTGTAGCTTAGTGGTTAAAGCGCCTGTCTCGTAAACAGGAGAGCCTGGGTTCAACTCCCAGCAGTGCCTTGTCGTTACAGAATTCTTAATGTCTGCAATGTTTAATCTGTTATGTAGTGAGGATCCCCTGCTTAGATGTTATTCATATGATGAAAAACTGAGTGTTTCACCCTTTCTCACTGCATAGTATGTGTTTGCTGTGTAAATCTATATGTATACTATCCAACGAAGGTTAAAATCAAGGGCAACTGCACTTGGTTGAACATATTGGAAGACGTTTCGTCCCTCATCCAAAGGACTTCTTCAGTTCTGACTGACTGGCAGGGAAACTCACCTATTTAACCTCAGTGGGGTCGTTGGCCAGGGTCATCGATACCGCTGGTTCGTTAGTGTTCCTGGTTGCTGTGACGACAGTCGTTACAGTCGTTAGGACTACCGGTGGCCGAGCACTGAACGACCAGTTGGTATCTTCACCTGAGGCCAATAGGTTACGTTTGTTGAGTTTCCTGGGAAGAGATGAAAGGACAGCATTGTAAGTGGGGGATAAGTGGTGGCGTAGACCCCCTCCTCGGTTCAATGACGGCTTCTCGACCCGGGTGTAGATGGCTTCCTTGACACCTCTTTCAAACCATCCATCTTCCCTGTCTAAAATGTGCACCTGGTGGTCCTCAAACGAGTGTCCTCTGTCCTTCAGATGTAAGAAGACTGCAGAGTCTTGACATGAGGAGTTGGCCCTTCTGTGTTGAGCCACATATAGAGCCTCTCTATATGTATACTAGATTAGCAAGAATGTCTGAGAAGTTCATTCAAACTTGTCTTTGCATTTCACCAGGAACTTCGACTAGTGAACTTCTGATCTTATGCAGCTCCGAAAGTACTGGTAGCTCTGCTGGTTTAGAAGCTGGTAAATCTATAAAGGCTCAGTCATCTTTATTTTTAAGGAAAACAGCAATTATGCAGGCTCTGTGGCTTAGTTGGTTAAAGTGCCTGTCTAGTAAACAGGAGATCCTGGGTTCAAATCCCAGCGGAGCCTTATGGTTACTGTCCCCTACATGGGCATCATCTTGTTTGGTAACAGAGAAGACGTGGATTCAAATCCTTTCTTCCCTCGGAATAAAGACAGAAGGAGCAACTACACCACCTTGTCCCACACCCGCACCATCTGGGTGCAAACCAGAAGCCCTGACCGAGTAGTTTGTAGCTGCAGTACCGGAGGATGCAGTTTCAGGACAGCGACCCTTGTTTACTTTGCGCTAGCTAGCTAGCAGTGTTACTCTTGAAAGCCCCCCAAAGCCAATTCCCCTTACCACAACCATCACAGGGTGTTTGCCTAAACCTAGGTTATTCATCATATGCATGTCACGGTTAACACTACAGAAACCTACAGACAGGGTTAACCTCCTTCATGTTGCTGTGCATTACCACCACCGCTCTAGATGGCGCTATCGCAAAAGAACTACGGTCCTAGAACTGCGATCGCAGGATTGCGGGGTTCCTGAAACTGCAGCCTCGGGATTAGCTCAAGAACAGTGCGTAGAGCGCTTCATGGAATGGGTTTCCATGGCCGAGCAGCTGCATCCAAGCCTTACATCACCAAGTGCAATGCAAAGCGTCGGATGCAGAGGTGTAAAGCACGCCGCCACTGGATACTAGAGCAGAGGAGTCGTGTTCTCTGGAGTGACGAATCATGCTTCTCTGACTGGCAATCCCATGGACAAGTTTGGGTTTGCCGGTTGCCGGAAGGGAAATTTGGACAAATGGAGGACCACACGTATTATTTAGCCCAGGAGCCGACAGAGCTTGTCGGCCACCGTAGCGTCTCCTGGAGAGGGAGGCGGGAGCGGTGACTGAGTCGTTTATTGCATTTCACAACCCTCACCACTAGATGCCACTAAATACTACACACTGAACCTTTGTAAACAGCAGATCCTGGGTTCAACTCCCAGCAGTGCCTTGCTGCTACAGATGTGATGTTTGTGAGAGAGATTGGCAGAAGTAAAATGTAGTCTGTATTAACGTATAATCACCTAAAATAAGAATCTGTTGGTTTTTGTTATGAGCCCGTTATATCTACAGAGGGAGCGCCTCGTCTTCCACAGAGTCCGCCGTCTTTATACAGTAGCCCAGAATGGACACTGGCTCTAGAGAGGAGCTTGGCGAGTTCCGCGGCACCCATAGTTTCTCCCACAACGCTTGGAAGTAGAGGGTGAGGCGAGTGGTAATCATTTGGTTGCAATCTGCACGCTCACCACTAGGTGGCAGCTACTACAGCTGTATGAATCCAAAGTTAACATTTTGCTGTGATTAAATGACATTAAACGGATCAAACTGATGCTGAAATAACTACAATATGATGCCGATTTGTTAAACATATAAATTCATGCTTTGTCACTTCTGTCAACAAGTCAGCATGACAACAACTTCTAAATTGTTTGTTTTCTGAATGTAGTTTGGATTGATCAGGGCTACGCTATGCTAACTTGTTCACAGTAAAGTACAACGATAGCTGGTATAAAGTTACAGACACATATTTTCTGAACTCACCAGGTACTTCAACTTCCTCGCTTTCTTTTCTCCAAGTAATGTCCAGATTTGTCCGGTTTTGATATAAATATGAAGTAGTAGTCCAACAGAGCTCTGGGTGCCAACCGACGCTAACAACAACAGTGGACCGGACGTGCACGGAAGCTAGCTGCTGAGAAGCTCGAGTGAAGATAAATCAACATTGTAATCCCAAAAACTAAAGTAAAAGCTAATTTAATAAAAGCAGGTAACTCTGAGCTCCTCCCGCGAGCAAACGGCGTAGTTCTCATAGCATAAACCAGACGGACTACAGGTGTTATTTGTCCAAAAGCTGCAGCGCTGCTCCCGGCTCTTCTCCCCCAAGTTTAGCAGCTCTCCGCCGGCCAGCAGAGTTTCAATCCCCCGCTCTGCCTGGTCCTCTCCACACAACGCTCTGAGGCCGTCGGCAACGTCCGGACAATCTCAACGCTGATAGGCTATCGCGGCTCAGCATCATGTGACCTTCTTGCTCAAGTTGAAAATGTTCAACTCACGCGTTGCCGGCAGCGCCGTAAGTTCCTCACTCAACATCTGTCTGGCCACAAGGCAAGGCGAGGCGCTGTAGCTTAGTGGTTAAAGCGCCTGTCTGTAAACAGGAGAGCCTGGGTTCAACTCCCAGCAGTGCCTTGTCGTTACAGAATTCTTAATGTCTGCAATGTTTAATCTGTTATGTAGTGAGGATCCCCTGCTTAGATGTTATTCATATGATGAAAAACTGAGTGTTTCACCCTTTCTCACTGCATAGTATGTGTTTGCTGTGTAAATCTATATGTATACTATCCAACGAAGGTTAAAATCAAGGGCAACTGCACTTGGTTGAACATATTGGAAGACGTTTCGTCCCTCATCCAAAGGACTTCTTCAGTTCTGACTGACTGGCAGGGAAACTCACCTTTAACCTCAGTGGGGTCGTTGGCCAGGGTCATCGATACCGCTGGTTCGTTAGTGTTCCTGGTTGCTGTGACGACAGTGGTTACAGTCGTTAGGACTACCGGTGGCCGAGACTGAACGACCATCGTTGGTATCTTCACCTGAGGCCAATAGGTTACGTTTGTTGAGTTTCCTGGGAAGAGATGAAAGGACAGCATTGTAAGTGGGGGATAAGGTGGCGTAGACCCCCTCCTCGGTTCAATGACGGCTTCTCGACCCGGGTGTAGATGGCTTCCTTGACACCTCTTTCAAACCATCCATCTTCCCTGTCTAAAATGTGCACCTGGTGGTCCTCAAACGAGTGTCCTCTGTCCTTCAGATGTAAGAAGATGCAGAGTCTTGACATGAGGAGTTGGCCCTTCTGTGTT
>NW_024041150.1:5706143-5732007 GCF_014851395.1 Micropterus salmoides
CCACTAACTGAGCCCCTTTGTCCCCACCACTTTTGGTGACACCCTTGCTTTCAGTGTTTTAAAGTTCGTGGAGTGTAGATAACTGAAGGTGATCGTACCTTTCAGGAAGAAAGACTTAAGTCTCTTCTTTAAAACTCTTTTGTTTCCCTCTTTGGCTGTTTGGGGACACTAGTGTCTTTTTTACAACGTCAAACAGAAACATGAATTTATATATATATTACTTTGTCCAGCGCTTTGGTTGTTTTTACATGTGCTTTTAATAACCTGACTTGGCTTGATATTCAAGTATACTTGACTTTGTTCACGTACGCAGCAGAACACCTGCAGATGTTCCCCTTTAAGGATTTTAACTTTACAACAGAGTAACTTTTTCTGATGACACTGAGATGTTTGAACTATCCAAATGTCTCTCTGACCTTCGGCTCAGAGTGATGTTGCTCTAAGCTTTAGTTAAAAACGGTGTAATGAGAGTTTCCTCTTCTGCCCAGTCTGTCATTTGAGCCGCCCCACCCTCCGAGGTTAATGAGTCAGCCTCCGTCAGCAGTAATTACTGCTCTCACACGCTCCATCCCTCACGCGTCTTAGCTTTTATTGTTGAGGCTGGCAGACGACGCCTCCCGCCTCCAACGCCTCCACGCCGCCTCCTTAGAAAGCTGATGAATCAAATGAGTGTAATGTGCAGTCTGGCAGGTGTTACGGCCGATCGGCTCATTACGGGCTCAAGCAAACACGGAGGATGTTGTCAAACTGGTTGTTATTGCGAGTGCGAGATGGATGGTGGAGTCATCTTCCTGGCTCAAAGGCACCGTGGTCGAACCGCACATTAAAGAGCTTTGAGAGGCTCCAGTCTTCTGTCAGAGTCTGAACTCGGTGCATTCAGCCAGTCGACACAAGCATCTCGACAGTGTTAAAGTCATACATAAAAAAGGGCCTTTCACACAGTTTTTAGGGCCATTAATGCACATGTGATCTTATGCCTAGTTCAGACTACACACTACTCGTTTCTGTCAAAAACTACTGTCAATAAAATGATAAAGCACAGTATCGCGATATTTTCCGTGGCAATATTGAATCAATACACGACGCCAAGTATCTCCCTTTTATTATATAAATTGTAAATGAGAATTTTACTTTTTGGTACTATAATATTAAAATCTGTTGCTTTTTCAGTCCACTAGAAAAAAAAAAAGTTTTCCTTTGGGGAAAAAGGTAAATTCCAAAACATCGCAATGTGTTTAAAATCGCAATAATATCGTATCCTCATAATATTTTATCGTGGGGCTTCCCAACCTTACAAACTACAAGCTGACAACAACTCTGTCACCCGACGTTGTCTCATTAAAAAAAACAAAAAAAACATGAGAAGTGACACGGAAATATATGCAAAACAGAAGTTGATTATCATTATAAGATAAACGTTATAAAGAGAAAGAATATGGGTGAAAGACTGGATCAGCACACGCTGGCAGCAGGGGCCCGAGTGAAAAATGTTCTTTAATGAAAAAGAAGCTGCCTGCTCCGATTGGCTGGAAACAAGTCGGCTAACGGCAGGCCAGCTGCAGCACGCACACGTGAAGGAAGTTCAACTTCCAAATATGGTTGGTACCAGAAGCCACCGCGCACAAAACATGATTTATCTCAGCTGGCCCACACAGTATAAATCCTCCAGCTGATTTCAGATTTACATTGACTGGTTAATTTGCGGCACAGAGAGATTTTTTAATGACAAAGGGTATTAAAGCAATTAAACCAGTTCATGTGTAAATGTTTTAACGAGACACTCCTCCGTGTATATCTAGTTGTGTCATGCTTATTATCTTGTTTGTTTTGTCCAGAGCCGTTAAATAATATATAATAAATAAAATCTTATTTAAAGGCTCTGGTTTTGGCTAAAGCTCTTTGTAGGAGATTAATTAAGATTCAATAGAGAAAAAAAAATAATAATCCAGCTGCCTTTTTATTTTGTTTTCCTAAGCCACCTTTTGAAAGTTAGACTGTATGTTGTGGTTCAAAGGCAGCAGAACGGCCGTTAAATAAGAGTTTTGACAGTCTTTGATCTCGCCACGCGGTCATGTGGTTCATGTGGCTCTGCAAACAATAACAATGAATTATAGTATTAGTATACTTTACAATATAATTATAGTATAATGAACGTAAAATACTATATAATTGTAGTATAGTAAATATTAACGCATAATGTACATTTTATCTTATTTAACGGCTCTGCGTCATCATGTTTTGTGCGTGTTGGCTTCTGGGACAAATTACACTGAACAAAATCATAGAACACTTTTGTTTTTGCCCCCATTCATCATGAGCTGAACTCAAAGACTTTCTCTCTCTCCATCTACCGGACCAGGTGTGTTTGATCGCTCAGAGGAGAGGAAAGAGAGCCAGGAGAGGAGCCATGCTGGCCCAGCTTGGACTTAATTCTGCTCCTAAAGAGCCGGTCTGGACAAAATGGGACTCATGTGGACCAGGTAACTGAATTCAGAGACTGTAGTGCCCACATCGTTACAGAGACCTGCCCCATCAAGATCCCGGATCAAGCACTCGGCAGGTGGTCCATGTTCTGAGCTGTCAGCGCAAGACTCCAGCAAGATGAGAGGAGGTGGACTCTGTGTTTAACATCGATGATGCTCGGTGCTCAAACACAAGTCAAGATGGACTCTGTTCCCCAAATGTCTATTGTGAAGATCAAACTTTCATATCATCTGGTTGCTGCTGTTTACATTCACCCAAAAAAAATGCACTGTGGGATGTTCTGGGTGTGTAAATAAGTGTATCTATTGTTTTTATTTTATATGTTACCATATTTTAATATTATGGGCCTACACTTGTATAGCATGAAGGAACTACAAAGTTCGTTTCAGTACGCAGCCTTGTGCTGTATACGTATTCGTTTTGCTAGGTACGTAGAAGACGACGGCAAGTGCATCTGCAGTTTCCTTTAACAGCTCCGCGTCAAAGCCTCAATTTCCCCCAGTTCTGGTTTCACAGTTTAATCACAGTTCTTTGTAATGTTCAAATGTTTTTATATAAAAGGACGTGGAAGTACAAAGGCTTTATTGTTTTAGTTTTTACCGTGGTATTGAATTGGTATTAAGAATTGTGGAAATTTACTGGTATCGACTGCTAAATTTCTGGTACTGTGACATCCCTCGATGCGAGCAGGACGCGCGCTGTGCATTTCTCTGACTGTAAGGAAATGTGACGTTTTCACATCACAGGCACTGAACTTCCAGGTGAAACAGGAGACTCGTGCAGGCGGATAAGAGGAGCTCAGTGCTAAGTCATTACGGTTCATCCTGAGGGGAACATGAAGGTCTGAACCACGTTTCATCACAATCCGACAGCTGCTGAGACGTTTCAGACCCAACCGTAAATGTGCAGCTCATGGCGGCGCTAAAGGAAACGTAAACTGAAATAATTAATCTACCAGATTATTTTTCCTGAATCTTGATTTATTGTTTTGTCTGTAAAATGTCAGAAAATCTCGATCAGTCCAAAACCCATAGATATCCCAAAGTAATTTTTACTTCATTAATTACTTTTAGTTATAATAACAATCATACAAATAGTTGCTAATCAATTATCTGTTCATAGAATAAATTATTTATCCAGAAATCAAGTGAATATCTTTTGGTTTTGGACAGAAGAAGACGACAGTTTGGCTCAGGGGAGACTGATGGACAGAAACATTTCTCATCTTTCCATGTAGCCCAGTTTTTCCTCAGTGCTCTGTGAAGGCGAGTCAGCAGGTACGCCGAACAAGTGACTCGTCAACACGGGTCAGAGGTCAGAGAGGAAGGTGTGCTTACCTGCAGGGCGCTGTTCAGGAAGCAGCTGTTCTGTCCCGGCTCGTTGCTCAGCCCTTTACTGGGAGCGATGGACGTCATGGTGCGAGGCGCCAACATTCCCTGCATCCCGCCGCCGCTGCCACCTGCGCCGCCTCCTCCGCCGCCGCCCGACGCAAAGTAGTTCCTCTTCCACGACATTTTCCCCTCTCTCTCTTCTTGTTCGTCTCTCGGCCTCGCTCCCTGCAGGAGTCAACTTCCTGTCGTCCGCTCCCGTGGCGCAGGAGGCTGAGCCATTTCCTCCGGGCCGAGAGGAGGATGAAAGTCTGATTCTGATGAAAACTCAACGGGACGGGCGGAGCAATGAAAAAAGAAAAATAATATATAACTCAAAAATATTTTATTAATTCGCACAAATAAATTCGTAAAAAACTGTTGAAACCTTAGATTGAATGTTTGTTTTTTAAAGTGAACTAATTTCTAAGTTCTGCTTTTTTAAATTCCAGCAAAAAATTTCTTTAAATCCAAGGAAATCCAGGACTTCTGTATCCAGAAAGATCAGAAGATTATAAATGTTATATCCTCAGTTTTCCACAGTTCAAGGATCCTTTTAGAATAATCAGCTTCAGAGTTTCAAGGATGTCCAAAAGCTTCTCTGCTTTATATTCCAAGACTTTCAAGGACTCTTTCCTGTCCGTGTGCTGCCGTTGCGACGACTTTTTCCCTCCTTTCACACATCAGCAGGTGCAGCTGAGCAGTGACCCCGCCTCATCCTCCTCTTCATCATCATCGCCGCGGGTCAGAGGTCAGAGACTGACAGGAGGCAGCTCGGCTCTGCAGCCACTCAGGACGGATCTGCAGGAGGAGGAAAGTCATAACGGTCAGAGAATGACAGGAAACAAACTTCAGGGCCAATTATTCATTCAGAATGTGAATGTATTGACACACTTCCTGTATACAACAATAATTCCTAGTAATTTAATTAACATGACCATGACCCATGGACCGTTCCTGGACGGGCCAACCTTTTACGGTTGAGGAAAGGAAAGATTTTACTCTAATTCAAATTTGTTGAATAGAAGATTTTATCGGAATTGATTTGAATGTTCTGCCTCAGATTTGTTAAGTGATCCACTGTTTGGCCTCAAGTGCCTCTGGTTTCTTCAACTTTCACCCAGGAACAAAAATCAGCCTTTAAACCTGAAAGAATCGCCCAGCCCTGAAACTACTGAGCCTGCCTGAAACACAATCCCAGGCATTTTCTGTAGCCATGATGTAAAAGTTTTGCATTTCTACAGGGGATAAAACAAACTGTTAAATAAGCAGCTGCAAGTTTGATGAAAACTGTAAATGCAGACAGAGAGGAGCCGATTCTTCTGCTCTGAAACCCGACATTACTCAGTGTAGCTCAGGAACTGGGTTTAAAGCCTTTAAATCTCTTCTAAGACCTTCTATTGAGATAATTTAAGGCTTCTGCAGACGGAGTAATGACTCGAGGAAAGCCTCCTGCTCCTCTCTGCCACACTGCAGGCGCACCAACAGAAGCATTTCAGCTCGCTCTCTCATTCTGACTGTACCTCGCTCTATCACTCCCTCTCTGAGAGCTTTTATTGTCCCGACTGTCGACTTGAGCTGCCAAAGCCCTCGGGGCGATTTTCTGACAATTAATACAAAACACACAAATTAAAAGGAAAGTAATCACACAGACAGACAGAACAAAAGGCCAATCTATAAAGCAAAGTCTGTCAGAGCTACAGACAAAGTCTGGACCTTTATGCTTGTTAAATGACTATAATTATTAAACTATTATCAAAATAGCCGCTTATTACTTTAAATGACAAATCGATTGATCAACTTTCCAGGCAGGACTGTTTCATTCAGCTAATTAAAAATATCTGATCGATACAAAAATGATAAATTAATCCAATATTGCCAATGAATCCATTCGGCTCAGCGTATTTACCATATTTGTTTCACCACAGTTTCAAAATGATCTGAAAATATTTTTACACTTCTCATAACATTAAAGACCTGCAGCGCACTTAGGCATCTGACTGGAGACAACCACTTCTCTTTTGAGGACAGAATGTGGTGTGAGGTCAGTAAAGTAATGTTAACTAAAGGCTTGGTAACGTTAACTAAAGGCTGGGTAACGTTACCTAAAGGCTTGGTAACGTTACAGTACCGTAAACTAAAGGCTTGGTAACGTTAACTAAACGCTAGGTAACGTTACAGTACCGTTACCTAAAGGCTGGGTAACTTTACCTAAACGCTAGGTAACGTTACAGTACCATTAACTAAAGGTTTGGTAACATTAACTAAAGGCTTGGTAACGTTACAGTATCGTTAACTAAAGGTTTGGTAACATTAACTAAACGCTAGGTAACGTTACAGTACCGTTACCTAAAGGCTGGGTAACTTTACCTAAACGCTAGGTAACGTTACAGTACCATTAACTAAAGGTTTGGTAACATTAACTAAAGGCTTGGTAACGTTACAGTATCGTTAACTAAAGGCTTGGTAACATTAACTAAAGGTTTGAACAGTGTGGAGTGTGTCCTCCGTAACTCGTTTGTGAGAACATGGTAAAGCTAGTTGGACGTAAATTTTTAGTGCACACCTATTTGAGACTTTATGGTAAATGAAACGGAGCAGCTGGTTTGAGACTCTATTCTGTCATTTTCTCTCTTTAAAAAGTGTTGCAGTCTTAGGGTCTGCGTCGGACTTTGTGAACTTGTGCGAGGATACACGTGTGACAACATCTGTTTTTCAAAATAAGGTGTTAACACAACATATATACAGTATGGAAATAAGGTTAATTGGATTATATTCACAGGAAGTATAAAAACATGTTACAGGGGTCCATCAAAGTAAATACTAAAAAAAAAACCAAAATCAACAAATACAGAATAAGGTTCTTCACATTTGAGTTTTTTTTTAACACAATTGCATAAATTAAAAAGTCAAAATGTGCTTTTTACTCAGTGAAGTCAGCCACAGATGGAGTGGATGTGCTAGGCAGTATGGCAACGATTTATTTCAGGCAGGATCACTTTTCAAGATCTTATCACAAAGTTATTGGTTTGTTGGTTTAAAGAGAAAAATAACACTACGTTATTAAATCGTATACAATCTTGACTAATGATTCATTCAAACAGCAAAAAACTGATTCATTTTTGTTCTTATAACATTTTAAAGATTTTAATATACATTTTATGATTTGATTTCCCATTAATGTTCTTTTTGCTTCTGCATAAAAAACACAAAGACAGGGAAGGACTTGTTGCATACTGTTTGGCAATTACAGTCGCCAATAGCCTGAATGTACAAACGGGTTCAAGCTCTGTGTGCGAACACTGCGGTTGGACCGGTGCTTTTTCCGTTTTTTTTTGCTGGAAAAACATTCAAGAAATTTTTGGGACTTTTTTTGCTGTTCCGTCACCATTTATAACTAACGTGTTTATGATCACATTGTTTACTAGAGCACAAAGTTCTCAAAGTGCAGCAGATAAATGCATTCAACACCACAGGCAGATGGTGAGCAAATGTTTATCATCTCATGGTGCACAAATCAGCTTGTTTAATCTGGGTAGTCTTGCTCGACACTGGGTCAAAAATCTAGATCTCGATCCTTTGGATCGGCTTCAAACTTCTGGATAATTTTGTAAGACGCAGCTGGCTTTAATGGTTTGTGTGGTAAACGCCTCCGTGTTTTAACATCTTGCTTCCTGTCTGAGTTTCTCTGCATCTGATGAATACCGTGCGTTTGTCTGAACTTTGGCGTCCCTCTTATTGATGATATAAGTGAGCAAACAGACTCAGCTGTAACTCAGCAGTGCGTGTTGATACTCATGTAAGGACTGTGACGATGTGCCAACAGTTTCAGCACGTATTGATGATTATTTGCTACTCTGGCAACCTGTTGTTTTGTATGCGTTTCAGAACGTGAATGTGTGTGCTGCAAGATCAGGGGTGTGTCTCTCCAGGGAGCACTTGTTTACTAAAGAGGGATCAGCTGATAGGACCACACACACACACACACACACACACACACACACAGTGTATTTGGCTGCCGTTTATCTTTATGAGTGTGACTCGGAGGATCCTGGCGGTAAAAGTGGACCGACAGCAGATCATCTGTCTCGCATCTTGATCCACCGTGCAGAGTGATTCCTCTTCAGTGAAACACAAGACTGTTCGAGACGAAGCTGTCAGCTTTAAAAACAAACATGTCAGAGCTCCCATGATGCTCAGCAAACCTCCAGAACAAAGAGTCAAAAAAAACCAAACAACTTTTGTATTCCAACGCTGGGATTTTGCCTCATTTAAACTCCATCATAAAATAAATAAGACATAAATGAATCAACGTGGAGGGAGATGGGAACGAGATGTGTGTTGTGTGGCCTGTGAGAGGTAAACTACCGGTCAGAGCAGAGGGAGGTGTGGATGGATTAGTGTGATCAGATTCTGTCTGACTGCACAGGATTAGACTGTCTGAGTGTGTGTAGTAATAAACAGTAGTAGAAGGTAAACACCATACATCTCACAGTAGAGTCGTCCCCTGATCCCCCTTTAATGTGTTTATTTATTCTCACAGAGTCAACAACAACAGATAAAACAGGAAGTGAGCAAGCAGTAGACCAGACAATCCTGACATTAGTAAGACGTAAGCTAGCAAAACCAAATCTAGATCGAGACCTAGGCTGCAGTCAAAAAGTCCCAAAAAAAAAATGTTCTTTTCTGACCACTCCTCTTTGATGAAAAACATCACGAGGTTAAGGAAAGATAAGGAAGATCTGACTGCACCTACTCACAAAACAAATCTGTATAACACAGGAAAGATAATTACAGTGACAAACTTAATGCTGAAGAAAAAAGTAAGGTTTCCTCTCCAACACAATCACCCCTCTTAAAAAAAACTCTCTCTGTTGCTTGAAAAGCCACTATAATGCTTCTTATGTGAATGTATCGGGTCAGGATGTAGCTGCATGCGCGCTCCCAAGCCCCTTTCTGACTACAGTGACAACAACGCAGCCAACAACATGCAGTCCAATAACACCAACAAACAACCGGCTCCCAGCACAGACTCCAACATAAACTCCAACACAGACTCCATGTAAGGATAAAAAACCACAATAAAAGGTTTATGTGCTGAAGGCCGTCAGGCCAAACAATAATCAAACTGACGTGTGAAAAGAGTCAACATCAGAAAGGCTGGAGTCACAGAGAGACCGTTTGTTTTGGAACTGACAAAACCAACACAGAGTTGGTTTTCATCTTATCGGACAGTTAAACTAACATTACTGCAAAGCATGGGAAATATATTGCGATAACGTTAGTTAGATAACGTTAGCTTGCCAGCTAACACCGAGCTGTTGCTAACGTTATCCCAGTGCAAAATAGTTTAGTTGCATGTCTTTCCACTTTACTTCATCAGCTAACACAACCCATATTGCTTTTATCTTGTATTGTTTCTGTATTATTGTTTTTTGGGTATTTTTGTCTTTACACTTGTTAAAGCACTTTGTAACTTGATTTTGAAATGTTCTCTACAAATAAAGATGATAATTATTATTATTACTGTCTGTGTAGCACCGGTATTATGACAAAGTGTTGATTTTAACCTGCAAGAAATTATTTAACGGTACAAAGCAAATGTGGAGATTTCTTTAAAGTAGCCTGTAGTGATACAGGGCAGGGCAGCCAGCTAACGCTATATTAGCTTGGACCTGCGGCTGTTTGCTTCTTAATGTTCAATTTAGATTTATTGTCACTATACTAATATTCAGATACACAACTTCCCAGTCGCTGTAACTAACGTGGGCCACAAATATACAATAATGCAACACTATGTCACAGGACAACACAAGAGAAGAAGAACCATCCACTACAGTAACTTCACTGCAGTCTGACTGTTATAAAGTGAGGCAACAACCTCACTGATAATATTCAGTCTCGCTCACCAACCGTTTCTGGACGCAGCATAGCAATGAAAGCTGGCTAGTGGGTTACAAAACAGCAAGTTGGGCGATGCTTAGCTATGGACTGCAAGTTTCAGTACAGCAGTCGTGCAACGAAATGAAAATTCTTCTTGGCCGAAGTCAAAACCAAATATAATGAAAAACGTTTCCGAATACCGAACAAGGTTTGTTTTTGTTTTGTTTACAGTTTTTCCAATTATTTTGCCATTTACTTTTAATGGACACATGCAGGTTGTTTTATACTTTCTGTGAATATAATCCAATTAATCTTATTTCCATCCACGGACGTTGTCACATGTGTTTCCTCCTCGCGCTAAATTCATCCAGTCCGACCCGGTGTGATAAATAATGTTGTATGTGGTTCTCGTACGGCGTAACATGAAGACTTCACAGCCTCTCTTCATACTGCAACACTTGTCTTTGTAAAGAGACAAACTGACAGGATAAAGTCGCTAACCTGCCTGTCAGCTCGCTCTGGGCTGCTTCATTTACCATAAAGGCTTGAATATGCGTGCACTCCAAATGTAGGTGCGGCTAGCTTAATCTCCTTCTCACAGACGAGTGACAGAAACACACAAAGCGGTTCTTTTCTAAGAAGTCAGCCGCAGATGGAGCGGATGTGCTGGGAGACAATTCAGCAGAACAGCGTCTGCAAACGGCCATTTTTGCATCTTTCTCGGACTCTTTAAAATGCTTCCACACTGCCGACATGTCAACCTAAATGTTCGTTTTTTATTTATTTGGCCTTTTGACTTATTAGGCCGAACACCGGAAGTGCTTTTTTTGTTGCCATTTTCGGCCGATTAACTTCGGTGGCCGAACATTTGGTGCATCCCTAATAAAAAGTACACTAAAATATGTTTCTGAAAACATGAGGCAAGAAAAACACCAGGAACAGAATCTTTATTCATATTTGATGAGCGCTGCCTAGTTTTACAGTTTGCTCTGAGTTTCATGAGCCTGCCGAGTTGCGTTGGACGGACTCAGTTCATGCAAATGCAGACACGCGGAATGGTCCGTCAACTCGTCACGGCGTATCCATCATAAACCACGCAGCAGGATCTCCTGCTCAGGATCAGCGCTTGTCGGACCACCAAGCTGCCACTCAGGTCCAGAACATTTTAGCTGTTGGTTCCCTGATGGTGGGATAACACTAAAAACATCACCCCGACATGTCCTCTTGCTCTTTATTAATCTGTTTCTCCTGTCGCCGGAGAAGGTTTGGAAACCTGGTGTGAAAAGTGCAGAGAGAAGCTTAATGGAGACAAAACGTCTTGATGACATTTATGAAGCATGGAGAAGCCGTTTCCAGCCGCTATCGCGCCGCAGCAGCGAGCAGGACAAATCTCTTTCTAAAGCCTCCCCCTGAATAATTACAGCTTTTTATATCCTGCAGAAACACATTAAGGTCCCAAGGTCGAATCAACACCAGTGAGATGTTAATTAAAGGGAAAGAAGTGTAACATTAAGAGTGAGTGGGAGGCAGTTAGTGGCTTACGGAGCCTCTGGGATTAGAAAAATGGACCTTGATAAAACCCTGGTGACATTCACACCGAAAGAGGGTGAAGCACACAAACATGACCGGACTGAGGTCAGAGTTTGCTGCTAATAAAAGGAAAACCTGTGTTAGAAATCTCGGCTCGCGCCTCCTCTCGTCCCTCTGGTTTGGAAATATCACCCAGACACAATGGGAGATGAATGGAAAATAAAGACTTTAAAATAAAAAGACATTCAAATCACAAGAGAATTTGACTGAGGCTGCAATAATTACTTTTGTTATCTGGAAATAACTTCATGATTAGCTCATTTAGTGGCCACAGTGATGATTCAGTGGGAATGTTTTTGTCCGGTCACTTTTGAGAAGCTGCAACCAGCAAATATTTGACAATTAATTGATTGGCAAAATAGTTGCACATTAATTTCAGCTCTAATTTTCTAATAAAAAGGTGTCCTTACAGAGTTTCAATGTAAACAAACAGATTTTATGGACTCTTTAAGCTCTAATAAACAGTTTGTGTAGATATCAGCAGAAATATACCTAAACTCCAATGTAATTTAATACAACCTGCTCACAATGCATCTAAGAATTATGATATATCTGCAATAATCTCATTGTGGCTGAGGTTTTTGTTTTGTTTTACAGTGTGAGACAGAACAGCTGATTTCCCCTTTAAACATTTGAACTTGACAGAAAACTGTCTCCACTTTCACACGGGACTTAATCCTGCTTCAAATGCATCAAAGTGGCGTGACTGAAACGGGACCCAGGTGACGTCTTTGTACCTGGACGGCAGACTAACCAATCAGAGAGCCAGGATTAGTTCAGCTGGTTAGAGGTCGTTTCATCTCCTGGTGAGCGCCGAGGGCTGATTTGGTGTAAAATTGGTTATATAACAAAACGTCAGCCTGTCGCAGAGGCTTTGCAGCCACAACACACTCACACAGAGCTATAATCACCTCTAATTCGCCGGGCTGGCTCGGAGCCGGCTCCATGCAGCCGCTCTGCAAGGCTAACAGGACCGCTGCCAGGAGAGTGGATGCCACTGGGAACACTGGGACGAGGGTGAAGCAAACTGGGACAGAGACATGGAGAAGCAGAGATAAGGAGTCTGACAGACAGGGTTACGCCCTTACATGACCTTTCTCACAGTAGACACTTCACAGCATCAGGCCTTACGGTGATTTTTTTTGTCTGAATTATTCAGCAACAGTATGTCAGGAAATGTGGGACTGAGCAACGACACGCTCCCCACGCCAAATTATGAACTGGGGATATTACGGATCATACTGGGACACAGAGGTGGAAATGCAATGACTTTGGGTCAAACTCCAAAAACACCAGGTCCTACATTTCCCATATTTTTTTTATTTATTCGATGAACTATCTGAATAGAATTTGTGTTTGTATTTTCCTTTAGCTTTGGCGATACTGTTTTAACATTCATGCCAATAAAGCAAATTTCGTTTCGACCCGTGAGAGGGAAGAATTTAGAAAGCTGCGTGGCGCTGCGGAGAGCCCCCAGCTGCAGCGGTGCACGGATCAGGCGTGAAATTCATCCAGCCAGAGGGAACGATCGGCAACTGTTCACAGCGCGCCGGTCGTTAATAGCGACACAACCCGTTGTAGGTATCGGAGAGGGAATGGGGCGTACAGGGACAGGAGATCGCGGACACGGTGCCCGGTCGGTCGGTCGGTGATCGTTCCCTCTGGCTGGATGAAGCGCGATCTGCCGGCATTTCCTCCCGTCTGGCTCGTTCCAATGTCCCAAGTACTTGGTGCAATCTCAGGCAGGATGGGCAGGTCCACATAATCGGGACGCACTGAACGAAACAAACCAAGGTTTTTACGCTGTGGCGCTTTCCCTCCCAACTCTCCATGGCGGAAACCATTAAAACACGTAAAACCCTCATTTAAATACTGTCGCCTCCATTGTGTTTGCTCCTGTTGTCATCTACGCAATAATTCTGAGTAAATCACCCACAACAGGTACTAAAATTACTTGTGCAATATTTTAGAATACACACACACACACACACACACACTTAGTGCTTTTTATTCGGTGTGTAAATCGGGACCTAAGGACACAGCAAACATGTTTATTCCATAAATTTGTCTAAAATGAACAGTGTGAGAGACGCACGCTCGGTAGTGACGGAGGACGGAGAGGAAACAACTAACCCAAAATGAGGTTGAGGATTCTTCAATTAAAAACAAACCTTTCTATTTCAGATCAGATTTATTTACGGGCGATTCCTGAGGACGTGACTTCAGACAAATCTGTGCATCTGTCTTTTTTCCGTTGTATGAAGCTCTGGAGAGATGTGAAATATTCTCCAAGATGCTTTCTGGGCGGAGGAACTGACGCTGTGCTTGCCGCTGACCTCGTTGGCAGGCAGTCTGGAGGGGGAGATTTGGGGCCTAATGACTAAAAAGGAGAGCTCATGAATATACAGCCGTCCTTCAGCGCTGCAACGGCACCAAAATAACTCGGAGAATTTGGGAATGTGGAGCACTTCAATCACTTTATTCCACGCAGTGAAAGGAGGAATTAGCTTCTTGTCGTCGCCCCTCTGAGACTTTCAGGCAAGGACACTTCAGCTCCGGTCAAAGCTGTGACCGGTACTCAGAGATCCAGTCTGGTCTTTTTAACGGACTCTGACTAAGAAGAGGGAGACAGATGGAGAAACCCCTTCTTCTGATGAGGCTAACGCTGAAGAAATAATCCCAAACACACACACACACACACACACACACACACAGCAGCTTAAAATCAGCGACGCACTGTGCAGGTACAAACTGAGACTGGATGTTTTCACTGGTTCTGGCTCGATGGCTCACAGTACAACGTTTCTTTCAGCAGTAACATGTTTGAGATCAGAATCATATTTATTGCCAGGTATATGTACACATATGAGGAATCTGACTCAAGTGTGCGTCGCTCACCGTGTGCTTACTCAAAAATACAATAAAAATAAAATCAGACAGACGTCAGTGTGGATGGAGGTTTTATTAATGAAACAGAAACATCTTTTATGGGTTCTGCTGTAGATTTCAGCGCGTTTGTCAGCGTCTCTATTTTCCACACACTAGTGTTGTAGTCAAGACCGCCCAAACCGAGACCAAGTCAAGACCAAGACTTTTAGGGCCTGAGACCAAGACCAAGACCGAGGGAGGGCGAGACGAGTCAAGACCAGTTCCCCACATTACATGACACACAATAAAATGTGGAATGAGATCATAAAGCACATTTTTACTATTTAATTCATGCAGTTAAAAAGGCTAAATAAATGGAACAATGTGAATGTTCGTCGAATGTTGTGTCATTATATTTGGTTTCGGCCAAGAATTTTCATTTCGCTGCTCCCTACACTCAACGCTTTCAGAATTTTTGTATCGACTTGATATTAAAGTACCGGCTCTCGTGACACACTTAGTTATTAGGATGATATAGCGGCCTCTTGAGTGAAGGTATCTGTCGATGCGGATTATCTTAAAATGCAAGATATCTGCAGATTGATCTATTATCTGGGTCTCAACATCACACCGACTGCTTGAGTCAAACCAGAATTTGGCACAATTAAGATTATTGTCATTGACTTCCAGCCAAAACAGATGCAGCAAAACTTTAAATATAATGTATGATTTATTTTAAAAACCATCAACACTTTAAAAATCACATTTCAATACCGCTTGAAACTCTGGCAGTGTTTCTATTGTGGTTCCAGGGTTCACTGTAAAACTTCTAATTTAGTTGTGTCTGTCTGATAAGAACAGTGTGTGGTGAAATTGGCTGCATTAACTCACAGAGATGAGGTGATCACGGAGAGACAGGTTTAACCAGCTGTCTCACTTCCTTCTCCATCTCTCCCTCTCACGACTCACAAGACAAACTAGTTTTGTGTGACAAATGTGTTCGGAGAAATCAAGGACTATTAATCGTGTGGTCTAAAATACATTATCCTAGAGCCCTAGAGTTACAATGTGCATCATTTATTTATTTTTATAATCTGTGGTCACTGTCTATATTGGCGGCTGTCTGAGATTTTTATATTGAAACACTAAAACCATCATTGATGATTGAAATGGAGCCAAATTCAGCTCCCCGACCCGCGTAAGGTTTGTATACAGCGGCCAACTTTCGGACGAACCACACTCTCCCCTCAGCGTAAATAGGACCTGACGTTAACGCTGCACTCGCTGCCATTAAATGTGTATCAAATAAGCAACAGTGGTATTATACATACATACAGTACACATACATTCACAAATACATTTCAATATAAAATCACATTATATTGAAGCATTATATCTAATGAAGAATTTAAAACAGTTCAAATGAACATGGTAACTCCGCTTTAATCTTGAGAAGCTGCAGAGCTGCAGTCTCTTCATTCAACTTTCACTGTAAATTTTCAGCTAAACTGAGTCTCTCTCTCTCTCTCTCTCTCTCTCCTCCATCGGTCGTGTGTGATTTTGCGTGCATCCTCGCGGAAGTATTTCAAGTACTATTTAAAAACATATAATATTCTTTGTGTGGTTCATCAACGGTGATAAATTATCCGAAAGTCCCGCGAGGTGCGAACAACTCGCACAACACCAGTGAAGCTGGAGCGCCGTCTCTTCAGCAAGTGTTCCTCTGCTGCCGCCACACACATACACGCTACGCCTACACATGCGCACTGATGACCCAGGGTTAGGGTTACAATTTTGAATTTATTCATGCACTTTTAAAAACACAACACCACACTTTTTTTTTTTTATTTACAGCATTAAACGTTGAAATGTATATTGTAACAGGCTGCATATTAACTTATTGGGAGAAAACTGTTAGTTCTATGTAAAATCAGACGTTGAGCACCCCCATATCGCCAAAATGGTACGATCCTTGTTCTGCTGCGAAGCTTCAACTGTGAGATTGATAGTCGAATCAGGCTCCGCCCATCGTAGCATCAAATCTTCCACCATTAGTGGTCAGCCCTAATAAAGACATAACCCTAAAATCCACTGACTCCGGCTACGGTGCGTTACGGCAGCGCTGCGGTTGCCGGAGCAAATCACGTCCATTATAGTCAATGCTTTTGAGTCCATCAGCTGTGGCTCTCTCTGAGAATAGGTAGCAGGTCTATTTTTGCCATCGTCAACCGCTTATCCTACATCCAGGGTCGCGGGGGGCTGGAGCCAATCCCAGCTCACCCGCTGTGTTGTGCCATGTTCTATTATTCTGTCGCTTTATGATTTTCGTATACAACAGTTTTATGGTCATCAGACAAGAGCATTTTGTAACCCACACAATATAACCCGCGTTGTTACCCTGTGAATGGTGATATGTAATGTCTGCGTAGTTTCAGAATCAAAAAACAACATGGCGGACCCTCCGCATGAACGCGCAAACGGAGTAGAAATATGTAGGGAGAGGGAGGAGCCAGCAGTTTCGGAAAGGTTTTTTTTTGACGAGTCACGGTGGAGCTGTCACTGAGGGTGCACACGTCGCCATCTTCCACGTGTTGGACCTCCGGTACCACGCTACTGTAGACAAATAAGTACCGGCGTGTTTTCAGAATTGCCATTCACTTGGTACCGAAGTGTCGTCTCAGGAGACTTCCCTAAACGTTACTTTCAAATCACTGTTCAGTTTAATAACCAAACCCCGGGACGGTGACCTCCTGACCTCCTGTGATGACGGCTGTCTGGACACCAGCAGACAAACAGGAGTCCGACGAGCAAGCTGACCTCTGACCTCCTGCTTTCCTTTCCCAGCATTCCTCACTCACAGCACCTTTAAATGAACATGAATTTACTTGAACACGAGCGTTCCCACATGTATGTTTTCATGCAGTTTACAGTGGTTTAAAACTAAACGATGATGAAATAATTGCACGATATTTCTGAGGCTGATGTTCTTGACGATTTCACAAACAGTAAAATGTTTGGTTCTGAACTCACGACAGCTGCTGAGCTCTCCTCACACTCAGCCAGGTGCTTCAGCTTGAGGTGGTGAAATTAGTTTGTTGTCGTTAGTCTTCTTGCATTTCTAACATGTTACCATGATTTGTTGACCTTCTGTAACCGAACCATCTTTTGGAACGAACATGGAGCCAGTAGTGATGTCACGTTCGCTTCCAGCCATACTTGGTAAAAAGCTTTCACTTAATTTTACTCGCGCATATTTGTTTTTATCATAATTGTTTTGAATGTTCCTGTCAAGTTCTCCACTGTTTGGCATCAACTGTTGACCATAAAGAAGAGTTTAAACCACAACTGACCATCGCGTTTCTTCTCAGGAACAAAAGTCAGCCTTTAAACTCGAAAGCAATAACGATTTGATACTTATCGTGATAATTATCGATATCAAAAGATATGAAACTTTTTTATTGTGATAACATCTTTGACCATTTTGTCCAGCGGTAACCAGACCCTGAACACAGCTGTCTGAAATGATCCAGCACGGGTTCATTACATCTCAGGAGGTTTCTTTCAACTCAACCTGGGCAGCAAATTCAAGGACCTTTCAAGGACTTTAAGGCAAAGTGTGAGGTGAAACTCCACGACATGTTTTTTAGGATTTATTATGACGGCATGGTCCCACCTGGGTTCCTCGTAGTTTCGCATAGAGACTGGAATCAGGGGGAAAGAGCTAGCCTGGCTCTGTCCAAAGATGACAAAGCTGCCTGCCAGCTCATCTGAAGCTCGCCGATTAGCTGCATCTCGTTTGTTTGATTAAAACACAAATGTACGAAGACGGACTAGGAGGTCTTACATGTTGGCACTATTTCCTGGCGACCAGCCGGATGTGCGGACTTCCCTGAGTCTTGTCATCACTGTAAACTCTTTAAAGATCTCACTCTCAGATTTTCACTGAATTCTCACTAATTAAAAAAAACTTTAAAAACAGCAGTCTGTGAAAGACTTTGTGTTGCGTCTCCTCCATCACGTCGCCCCGTTGTGAACGTATTGTTCTAATTTCCACCCTCCCACATTCCACACAGCAGCCTCCATCAGTGAGTGAATAAACAGTAAATCATGCAGACTGGGAGGAGCTCCTCCTCCTGTTCTTTCAGCACATTATTTTCCCATGAATACTGCTGAATAATGTCCCTTTAACTGAGAGCTCAGCGGCTGCTCGCAGTCACCCTACACAATGCAAAACTCTTCATTTCTGCACAATCTTACACCAAAAAAAACTTCCCCAAGAAGTGATGCATCATTAATTCATTCATTCCTGAACCAGGGGTCCATTACTGCTCCAGCTGCAGGACGAGCAGGCCCACAGCTTGTTGTACTCTGTTTCAAAACCCCATCTCTCAAACTCTGACTTATACCATGATGATTCATGGTGAAACACTAGAACCAACAATTATTAGTAACCAGTCTCAACCACGGGAGCCTTCAGTCTGCACACAGGAATGCCTTGTGGGAAATGAGCTCAACAAGTCATTTCATCAAAGCCAAACTGTTTACTGTATATATGTTAAGAGTTAGATGATGTACTGCTGATTTACCCATTTATTCTAACATAATTAGTTAAGCAAAAGCAGATTCCACCGCATCTTTGCCCCGTAAACGTTCTCATTCTACCGCCACACCAAACTCCGTTCTCAAAATGAAACACTTTAAAGCTTCTTCGCTTATATGAAGATAAAGTCTCGCCGAATGATATTAGTAAATTACTTTTTGAAATCCACACGGACTGCTCTTTAAATCGGCAGAAGTTAAATTTACCTCACAGCAAGTTTCCCCCCCGTTTTTCCCGTAATGTTAACTCCCATGTCTTCCAAAACAGTGATTTAAAAACACCAGGAGCAAATGGCAGGAGTTGAGTTTTCATTAAAACTACATTATAGCTGGCGTGTTAACTAAGCAAATCTAACCAGACCACAGCGGGCCAAAGTTTCTCCTGCTATATAAACAGCAACGCAGCATTTAAAAAAGGCTGTTTTTTAAATGGAGTCCGGCGCGGCGCTCGCTCCACACCACCCCGTACTACGCACCGGGGCTACATTACATCACTTCCAGCAAACTTCACGGAGAACAATGAGGGAAAAACAGCACCACAGGTCTGTTTTGCCGAATAATGTCTCTTCTGGTTAATCAAGATCACAAAAACAGAGTCCGTGTGGATGTTACTTACGGCACGTTAGCGCGTCGTCCGCTACGGAGCCTGCGTGTAACCGGTGCGTAGTATTAGCTAACGCCGGGTGAATGAGAGTAACGGCTGCTGCGTTCAAACCCACCATCAAACACAGACGGACGAACAGCAACATGGAGGTTAGAGAGCGGCTCACCTGTGACCTGCACGCCGGAGGAGAAGCGCGAACCCCGGCTGACCTGGAGCCAGCTCGTCTGCAGCTCCGGAGAGGCGGCCGTTTGTTGTGTTTAAAGCGGCAGCGCGGAGGGGGAGGAGTTACTACCTGCAGCACTGTGCAGGGGAGGAGTGACGACCTACATGTCATTTAGTTACGTAACTAATTACTACATAAATGCAACTGTAATCAGTGGTTAGAGTGGGGGTCACATCTGAATCTGAAAAAGTTTTATGTTCAATAATTGGGTGGTGATGGTGCATAGATAAGATGCTTGCCTTTGGTGTGGAAGTCGTGGGTTCGATTCCCACTGTGAGACATCCCCATAGTGTCCCTGAGCAAGACACTTGACCCCCCTAGTTGCTCCAGAGGCGTGAGACCTCTGACGTGTATAGCAATTGTAAGTCGCTTTGGATAAAAGCTAAATGAATCAATGTAATAATAATATTCAGTTTGTTGCTTTGTTTTTCATGTGAAGCCGTTTTAACATTTATTCCCCAAAACTTAGCCTAGTAGTCGCTATTTAAAAGTTACTAGTAAAGATTTTTAGTTACTAAACTAATTTGTCATTCCCTTGAAGTCCATGAGGCTCTGCAGTTCAGATATCACATTTTCATTACTTACTATTGATTAGATTTACTAGTACTTCAATTTTTAGTTAATAGTAAATATCCCATAAGTTACTAGTAACAGTTTTTAGTTATTTTAACTTTTAAAACTAAAGTACTCACATGTCATATCGGATCATTTCGGATCCAGAGAGATCTGAAGGAAGAGGTGTAGGACACCAGAGGAGGAGGAGGAGGAGGAGGAGGAGAGAACAAGAATCTCAGGGGTGTCCCAGAACAAGTACTACTGCACAGCACACTGAGGAATAACAAGTGTGCACATGTTTACATTTGTTATTTCTTTTGTGTTCATCGTGTGAAAGGTTATTTGAGGGGGAGAACCACAAGCAACATCACTAATAACCAGTTTTTGTAGTATTGTTTTGAATTTATCTCAGACTGTGTTGTAGTGTGTGTGTTTTTGAGGCCTCGTGTGTCCGAGTGTCTGAGGGCAAAGTTTGGTTTTTCAGCAAGATTGAATGGTTTCATTATGACCTGAAAACAGGACGTTTGGGGAATTGGGTGAGAAGTTGTGGATTTGAGTTTAGACTTTCGAGAAAAAGGTGTTTAAGAAACACAGACCCCCCTCCCCGCTCATATATCTCCACATTGAGGATAACTTTGAAACGCTGTTTAAGGATATTTTAGTCTCATTCTCGTGAAACTTAATCGTGATGTCTCGCGATCCAAGTGTCTCTTCACAGCCCTAATCTGAGCTCACCACATGTCCCCACCACTTTTCACCACAAAGTGACGCCCTTGAGGCTAATAGTTTCCCCCTGCTTCCGGTCTTTGTGCTCAGCTAGGCTAACCGGGTCCTGCACCTGACGCTGGTCACACAGAGATGAAACAGATCTGGAACATCTGGGGAAAACACGGGAACGTCCTGTATTCTGTCCTGAAAAATACTCCGTTACGAGTAAAAGTACTCCGGCCGGCAATGTTTAAGATAAACTTGAGGCACCAGTAATTTCTCAGGGCTTTAGTTTACATTGTGTGTAGATAAAGAATGATTAAGGCGTCTTTTAGTTTAAGATTATAATGATTTTATGAAGAGGTCACTGGAATATCATCAATTAATTAACATTATAATGAAGTAATTATTAGGAAATCACTGGATAATCAAACGGAGTCACTCAGGAGTTAAAGCTGTGAGCTGACTGTGCAGCGAGCAGCAGAGCTGAAGATGTGCTGTGTGTGTTTGTGTGACGGTATTGATCGGGCCATTGATCACATTAGAACATGTCAGGATCGATACGTGGCGGCGCTCACCGCAGCCTGCCGCAACACATACTGCAGGAGGACAGATAGAGGACTTATAATGTATATAACAAATCATTAGCTTAATTAGTCATTAACATGTTTTGTTTTGACTCATTGACTCTTTATCAGCTGCTGCAAACACATAAACACTTTGGGGCAACTGTCGAATTCTCGCTCTTAATCTCGTGAGAGGCGAGTTGTTGCATGAGATGAGGGGTTTGTTGTGCACGTAGAGGTGCTGCTAGCAAGAATTTATTTCCTAGCGTTACTCCAACACAACAAACTGCTCTCTCAGACTCGAGGCCGAGGAAACGCCACGATTCGCTGGCTTCTTCAGGAACAGATGCAGCGGGCCCTGTGCTGGTGGTAGTTACAAGGTTCTGAGGAAAACAGCGAGTTGTCAGTTGTCGGCTTGTCGGTTTGTCTTTGTGAGAGCGGCGCCAACAATAATTACACTTAGAAACGTTAGCAAATCTTCACATTTAGGAAGCTGCGACCATGAAATGTTTTTACATGAAAAATGACTCAGTGAATCAACCGACTAATCCAGTGGTTCTCAAAGTGGGGGGCAGGCCTCCTTACCGGGGCTCCACACAGTTTCTTTGGAGGCTCAGTGAATGGAAGTGAAAAAATATATTACATTACTCATTACAATACAGCAGTTGTCAAAAGTAGATCACACGGAATCGTCAAAATGTGCGTGATTTGGTTAAAGACAGACAACACGCACACACGCTGTTTTATTTTTAAAAATATATACCTTTTTTTTTCTTTACACACGCACACACACTTTTACTGTTTTAATTACTTTATTTTTAATATTTTATTAATTAATTAATTAATTATTTTTACACACGCACACACACTTTTACTGTTTTAATTACTTATTTTTAATATTTTTATTAATTAATTATTTTTACACACAAACACACCTTTACTGTTTTAATTACTTTATTTTTAATATTTTTATTAATTAATTATTTTTACACACAAACACACACCTTTACTGTTTTAATTACTTTATTTTTTACTTTTTTATTAATTAATTCATTAATTAATTATTTTTACATGCACACACACTTTTACTGTTTTAATTACTTTATTTTTAATATTTTTATTAATTAATTATTTTTACACACAAACACACACCTTTACTGTTTTAATTACTTTATTTTTTACTTTTTTATTAATTAATTCATTAATTAATTATTTTTACACATGCACACACACTTTTACTGTTTTAATTACTTTATTTTTAATATTTTTATTAATTAATTCATTAATTAATTATTTTTACACACGCACACACACTTTTACTGTTTTAATTACTTTATTTTTAATATTTTATTAATTAATTAATTAATTAATTATTTTACACACGCACACACACTTTTACTGTTTTAATTACTTTATTTTTAATATTTTTATTAATTAATTATTTTTACACACAAACACACACCTTTACTGTTTTAATTACTTATTTTTAATATTTTTATTAATTAATTATTTTTACACACAAACACACACCTTTACTGTTTTAATTACTTTATTTTTAATATTTTATTAATTAATTTTTTTTTCTTTTTTTTTCTTTTTTTTTTTTTTTTTTACACAAAACACACACCTTTACTGTTTTAATTACTTTATTTTTTATATTTTTATTAATTAATTATTTTTGCACACAAACACACCTTAACTTTTTTATTTTTAATATTTTTATTAATTAATTATTATTATTATTTATAGTTTTCTAAGCTTTGCCTGATGGGAGGTCCACGGTCTTGGACTTTAAAACCCCTGGACTAATCAATTGGCGACAAATCGTTTCAGCTGTTTTTGTATAAACTGTTGGGAAGTTTAATTTAAAACGAAACAGAAACAAAAGTCCTCATGTGTGCAAAATCTTACAGTGTTTTACTGTTGCTATGACGATCCTTTGAATACCTTTAACAATTTTCCTAAACTCTTAACGCACCAACAGACCTACAACACACAACTGGCAGTTAACTTCATGCTCAAAATCACACATTGTAAAGTAAACTCCAACACTAATTTTCAAAATACAATAATACACTGACACAGTACACTATATCTACCAAAACACAGCAGACATGTCCCCAAATCAAATCATTCTTCCAAAACACTAACACACGTTCTCTTCCAACAGGAACATTTATAGCACATTGTCATAAAAACACTATTATTATAGGTGGAATTACAGAAACTGCATTATTTTATATGTGTCAGTTCTGCCACTTAAACAACAGACACTATATTGTACTGATCATAGATTATGCTTTGCTCTGCAGTCTCTCCACATTTTTGTTCTGTTGGGTCTAGTAAATGCATGCATTTTGTTTCCTTTGCTGCAAAAATTCAATACAAAAGATGAATGAATGTATTTCGTTTACTGTAACGTGGGACTTGATTGGCCTCCAACTTCGTGACTCTCTGAAAGTAATCAGACACGGTGAGTGTAAATGCTTTGCTGTTTACCTACGGTGTGTCCTACTGTACTTCCGGTTTATAGTACAGTCACAGCTCTGGCCCTTCTTTGAGCAACATACTCTCTTTCTTGTCCTCGTCCAGGTATTCCTCTCCCTTGCACTCGTCTTTCTCTCCCTTGTGCAGGCATTTTCCTTACTTTCTTTGTGTGGCTCTATGTTGTTCCTTTTCCACCCAAAATCAGCCCAAAGAGGTCCTCTTTTATACCGTATGGTTATGCAACTGAAAGCTAATTCCCATCTAGGAAACACCTGAGTGTGTTTAGCTGTGATTGATCTATTTGCATAACTCCAATTAGCTGTTTTGTTTGTAGCAATGGAATAAAATAGTCACAATATGAAAAGCTGTTCACTTTGACTTTAGCTTATAAGTTATGTTTAGAACATGATGTTATCTGTTCTGACATACAGTGTGAAAGCCTTTGTAAATTTGGCAGTAAGTTGAGCTTAGTTGAGTCTAAAAGAAGTTCAAGCATTTTAAATTTGTGTTTACTGTGTGTGTTTTGTGTCATAGCAACACGAAATGTGTTGAATATAAAGCCTGGACAGATGGATGTTGAGCTAACTGTGTTAAGAGTTATGGAAAACTGTTCATAGCAACAAACGTAGTACATTATTTCCCTCTGAGATGTTGTAAAGTAAATGAAAAATGCTCAAGAGAAGTACAAGTACGTGAGTAAATGTGCTTCGATACATTCCACCACTGGCTGCTATAAAAACACAACATCCACCAGAGATAACAGTTTCAGAAGGAGGTGAAAACATGAGACGCAGAGTGTCTGATGGAGCTGAACTGGGTTTTTGGGTGGAGAACGGATATGAACCACAGCTCAGCCCTCAAACATTCCTCTGGTGGAAACTCCTCAGCTTGGTTTCTATTAAAGCAGGGCTGAACTGGACCGAACGGGGCCAAATGGAGCTAACAGGGCTGTACAGAGCCAACTGAGGGCTTATTAGTTTCATTTCTAGCAGAGGAACGTTTCTCTTGTTTTGTTGGACTGGATGGTTCAGGTCGGACTGTTTAGCTCTGTAAGTTTCTCTGTTTTGGAAAGATACAAAAATTATGAACATCTGAAAGGAGCTTTTCACCACTTTCAGGTTGGATGTTGTCCACCTATTGTTGCCCTCCACAAACCATCCATAGATTACATTACGGATTATCAATTAGATGCCGTGTCCCGTTGCAGACTCCTCTGAGTTGAAATGCTTTGGTTCAAGGACAGAGATACTACATGGAGTCCAAAATAACAGGTACCTTCTCACATATTCAATGTTAGCACGCCAATTACGAGGAAAATGCAAATGGAAATTCCAGTCTGAAACTAGTATTGCATCACCCTATCCATGCTACACACCTCTGTGAAGCTAGGAGGCTCAGCTAGAAACTCAAACCAACCACTTTTATGCACATCAAACACTAAGCATCTAAATGAGCATAAATGACTGTGTGAGCACTTTACATGGCTGCAGTTATAAGTATCCAGTTATCTCTAATCACAACGCGCATCCTCATGTCAAGCCTCTAAAACCAAAGCTAATCTCCCCCTGAGATCAGCTGTATTGCTTTCTTATTATTTTTGCCGTCTCCAGTCCAAAAATCAGCCAGTTTGTTACTAAAATATCACCAGCTTTCTCTCGCCTCATAGACATCCAGGGTGGGAAGCTCTCAAGTTGTGGTCCTGCAAAGGAATGATGATGAATATTCACTGTTTTTATCAATATTTCAATGTTATGATGTTCTGAATGTGGTTGTTTGGATATAAATAGTGTTTTAAAGATAATAAACAGTAAGCATGACCTCAGTCTCTGTGGTTATCGCAACTAACTCCTAAGTCATTGTTTGGTCAAAGTTGATCTACATCTTTTGATGCCGTTACTTTGGTGCGAAGGACCAACAATAAACACGACGA
>NW_024041150.1:5732507-5760007 GCF_014851395.1 Micropterus salmoides
AGGTTTTAGAACACCACATGATTTTAGTTTTTGTGTAAATCTTAAGTAGTTCAAGTCCAGTGAAACTTTAAATGGTTCAAAAGTTAAAAACAACGTTTACGTCACCAAAACAGACATTTTCAGATCTAAAATGAACAATTAAATGAAGGAGTTTTGTTCATTATTTCACGGTAGGATCAACCCATGACCAGCTGCTCTGTTTGCCTTCATTAATATTATAATGTAAATATATAAATAGTACAAATAAAGCTTCTGAGGGTGCACTAACAGGCTGTTATGTGTTCACTGCTGCAGAATAACCAGAGAGAGTAAAGACAAAGTTTAGGACAGCAAAGCCGAGAAACAATGTAAATTTCAGAGATCTACAATTTTCAGCAACTTCAAGTTATTCTGCAGCAGTGGAAGGAAATGAAGCCTTGGAAACTCGCTATATATACAGCTAAGAGTGACAGATGTAAAATGTAAAATAATAAACCTTTAGTATTAGAGCTGATGTGATGGGGAACAATCTGAGAGTTAAGAAATAAAGTTTGGTATGATGTGATTAGTTTGGCTAGACTGGATTACATGTGCATTTCTGACTGACTGTGCATCTATCCATCTATCTATCTATCCATCTATCTATCTGATAGATAGATAATATACTGCACAGTTACAACTTTCAATAGTAGTTTATGGCAGGTAAAACCTGTCTGTGCCTTATACAAACTTGCCTGTTAAGTTTGACTTTGTTCAAGAAATAATATAACCATTTTGCTTGTAATGACTTGTTTCTCTAAATATTTCGAGTTTATTCTCAAAATGTAAGATTCCCCTCCCAAATACTGTGTTGTAGACCTTTTAATTCAGTATTAAGACATGTTTTCCTGCAAACTCCTCCTTTTAGCTCAGATTTCTGGCTTAAATCACATTATAAACATCCCGAAATACGTATTTGTTTGTCACATGCTGACCCTAAATCCTCTTAGATCAGAGATTCCTTTAGGTAAAATATCTGTTTAATAGATCAAGTTTGAAACCAAAGCAGGACACAGCAGCATCTTTAAAAGACAAGAAACCTTTTACAGCAAATGTTTTAACGTGTTTGAAATGCTCACTTTATTCAACTTGCAACACAAATATTCTTCAAATATTTAAAACCTGTTCAACAACTGTAGTGAAGCTGAGCCTCTAACGACCAGGAGAGTCTTAATCTGGTTCAGCTTCTTTCCGTCCTTGCTGCCGCACTTCAGTAATGTTTCACTTCCAGCTCATTGACACCAAAACCAGTTCAGTCGCTCGTATTAATGTTCTCTTTTTCATGCCGTGACAAACTGTGTTTCTGCATGCACATTCACTCTCTGAAAAAACACACAAACTGTATAAAATATCCAAAGTAAAAACTGTACACCAGCACACACATCATCCCCAGTGTGTGTGTGTGCCAGTCAGACAGACAGATCACAGAGTGGCACGAAGGCACGATAAGCTGCAGGGAGACGCCTGAAACGTTAACAGTTTCCCCACAGACACTTGTCTCAAAGTCGTTTAAGTTCATCTGAAAACACCAAAGCATTTATTCAGGGTATCTGAGGCTCTGCTCACACTGTGAAACATCAGCTTTCAGATCACAGAATGTGTTTACAAGTCTGATGTTTTCATTTATTTGTTTAATCTTTAACGGGGCATCGTTCAAAGTCCCTGCAGCGAACAAAGAAAGGGTCTGATATTGATCGTTATGTTGCAGTTTGTTGAGCTGCAGTTCTTCTAACGGCCACTAGGTGCTGCTTAAAACACCCTGCCTGTATTGAATTGAATCAGAAACAAGTAACTTAAATTTCTTTCTGTAAATACGATCATTTATTTCCACACAAAGTTCAGCTCTCAGAAGGAGGATTCACTTCTTCTCAGTAAAGTCTGAGTGGAGGGTTGGAGGTTAACGTTGTTCAGCCGTGATGTCTTCTTTATAAATCTCTGTAGCTACACTGTGTTATTGATGACAGATGACTGTGACTGAGTCGTTGGTTGCAATTTGCAAATCTCACCACTAGATGCCACTAAAACTTACACACTGAAACTTTAACTACATTACGTAAGTCATTTAATCTACGTGGTTAATGTTTGGTTAGGCTTAGGCACCAAGACTACTTGGTTAGGTTTAGGAAAATGTCGTGGTGTGGAAAAAAATAAGTACATTACGTAAGTGACGTGACGGAAGTCAGTAAAGCTGTTTAAGTTAAAACTCAAAACAACTCAACATTTACTTGGTCTCACATGACCCATCATGCAGACTTTCTGCCTATTTATAATAGGCCACGCCACCCGACTTCTCCCTGTGCTACCATTGAACATAGTGGAGCATTTAGCAGCTAAAGAGCCAGATATTTCCCTCAGGAGCTGGTGGAGACCAAACACAGAACTTTTCTATGAAGTTTATCGTTCAATTCAACTTAAAAGATGATTATATATTATTGTTGTATTCACTACTTGTTTCTGTTGAAAACAAGTGGACAACAAATCAATTACATTTAAACAAAAGTACATTTTGTGTCTCAGCCTAAAATAATTACATTTTTCATAAAAGTAACGGATAAACGATGCCTCATTTATTTATGTGGCACTAATTGGCCCCAAAAAGGGACATTTTTTCTGTTGCCTTGTATCTTTAAGGGATGTAAGTTGTACCTTATAGAGCCCCCAAGTCCCAAAAGATGATATTTGTATTTGATCTTGCTTGTACAAGACAAAAGAAAAGAAAAAACATCATCTTTGGGGCTCCAGGGACTTCGTAGTATTCTGCAATAGTCATTAAAACAAACTAAAGGCCTGCAGTGTGAACGGAGCTATGAAGTGGCCTTGTAGTGAAAAATATCACTGTAATAAACAGTCAAGCCCTTACAGTTCAGGACAGCAACAAACATTAACAGAGTAATTACAAAAAACCTACAACTTCAACACTCAAAATACATCTTGTGATTCCAAACATCCTCAAAACAAACTAAAGTAATAATCTGACGAGCACTGAACGCAGCAGTGATGATATATTAGCTTTAAAATAAATATCACACAGTCAAAATAGTCAATAAATATTAAATTCAAGGTTATCTTTTGCATAGTAACACTTACTGTACTGTGAAATCAAAGGATTAGTAGCTACACGCCATATTACATCTTTAGAAACCATCAGCACTCTGCAGCAGCCTCACCTGAGCAGGTTCACCTGGAAAAAAACTCTAAATACGCTGAATTACTGTGTGACAGCAGGAGATACGTCCAGACTGCTCATGATTTACACAGCACGTCTTTTTGAATCAAACACAAATGCTAAAATGTGGTAGTTTTTTTGTATCTCTCTGTAGTCATTTTGTATCTCTCTATAAACGTTTTGTATCTGACTTTAGACATTTTGTATCTCTCTGTAGACGTTTTGTATCTCTTTAGTTGTTTTGTATCTCTCTGTAGTCATTTTGTATCTCTCTGTAGACGTTTTGTATCTCTTTAGTTGTTTTATATAATTGTAGTCATTTTGTATATCTCTGTAGACATTTTGTATCTCTTTAGTTGTTTTGTATCTCTCTGTAGTCATTTTGTATCTCTGTAGACGTTTTGTATCTCTTTAGTTGTTTTGTATCTCTCTGTAGTCATTTTGTATATCTCTGTAGACGTTTTGTATCTCTTTAGTTGTTTTGTATCTGTCTTTAGACATTTTGTATCTCTGTAGTTGTTTTGTATAACTGTAGTCATTTTGTATCTCTCTGTAGAGGTTTTGTATCTCTTTAGTTTTTTGTATCTCTCGGTAGTCGTTTGTATCTCTCAGTAGTCATTTTGTGTCTCTCTGTATTGTTTTGTATCTCTCTGTAGTTGTTTTGTATCTCTTTAGTTTTTTTGTATCTCTCTGTAGCCATTTTGTATCTCTGTAGTCGCAGTTTTGTATCTCTCAGTAGTTGTTGTTTTTTTATCTCTCAGTAGTCGTTTTGTATCTCTCAGTAGTTGTTGTTTTTTTATCTCTCAGTAGTCGTTTTGTGTCTCTCAGTAGTCGTTTTGTATCTCTCAGTAGTCGTTTTGTGTCTCTCAGTAGTCGTTTTGTATCTCTCAGTAGTCGTTTTGTGTCTCTCTGTAGTTGTTTTGTATCTCTCTGTAGTTGTTTTGTATCTCTTTAGTTTTTTCGTATCTCTCTGTAGTTGTTTTGTATCTCTTTAGTTTTTTCGTATCTCTCTGTAGCCATTTTGTATGTCAGTAGTTGTTTTGTATCTCTCGTTAGTCGTTTTGTATCTCTCAGTAGTTGCTGTTTTTTATCTCTCAGTAGTCGTTTTGTGTCTCTCAGTAGTCATTTTGTGTCTCTCGGTTTTGTATCTCTCTGTTGTTGTCTTGTATCTCTGTAGTTGTTTTGTATCTCTCTGTAGTTGTTTTGTATCTCTTTAGTTTTTTCGTATCTCTCTGTAGCCATTTTGTATGTCAGTAGTTGTTTTGTATCTCTCGTTAGTCGTTTTGTATCTCTCAGTAGTCGTTTTGTGTCTCTCTGTAGTCGTTTTGTATCTCTCTGTAGTTGTTTTGTATGTCTTTAGTCGTGTTTTATCTCTTTAGTTGTTTTGTATCTCTCTGTAGTAATTTTGTATCTCTCTGTAGGCGTTTTGTATTTCTCTGTAGTTGTTTTGTATGTCTTTAGTCGTGTTGTATCTCTGTTGTCATTTTGTATCTCTTTAGTTTTTTGTATCTCTCTGTAGCCAGTTGTATGTCAGTAGTTGTTTTGTATATCTGTAGTCGCTGTTTTGAATCTCTTGGTAGTCGTTTTGTATCTCTCGGTAGTCGTTTTGTGTCTCTCGGTAGTCGCTTTGTATCTGTTGTTTTTTTGTATCTCTTTAGTCATTTAGTACCTCTCAGTAGTTGTTTTACATCCCTGTAGTCGTTTTGTATCTCTCTATAGTCATTTTGTATCTCTCTGTAGACATTTTGTGTATCTGTGGTTGTTTTGTATCTCTGTAGACATTTTGTATCTCTGTAGTCGTTTTGTATCTCTCTGTAGTCGTTTTGCATATCTCTGTAGACATTTTGTATCTCTTTAGTCGTTTCGTATCTCTTTAGTTGTTTTGTATCTCTCTTTAGACATTTTGTATCTCTTTAGTTGTTTCGTATCTCTTTAGTTGTTTTGTATCTCTCTTTAGACATTTTGTATCTCTTTAGTTGTTTCGTATCTCTTTAGTTGTTTTGTATCTCTCTTTAGACATTTTGTATCTCTTTAGTTGTTTCTCTCTGTAGCCAGTTGTATGTCAGTAGTTGATTTGTATATCTGTAGTCGCTGTTTTGTAACTCTCAGTAGTCGCTGTTTTGAATCTCTTGGTAGTCGTTTTGTATCTCTCGTAGTCGTTTGTGTCTCTCGTAGTCGTTTTGTATCTCTCGGTAGTCGTTTTGTGTCTCTCGGTAGTCGCTTTGTATCTCTCGGTAGTCGTTTTGTGTCTCTCGGTAGTCGCTTTGTATCTCTCGGTAGTCGTTTTGTGTCTCTCGGTAGTCGCTTTGTATCTCTGTAGTTGTTTGTATCTCTCGTAGTCGTTTTGTATCTCTGTAGTCGCTTTGTATCTCTTAGTTGTTTCGTATCTCTTTAGTTGTTTTGTATCTCTCTTTAGACATTTTGTATCTCTTTAGTTGTTTTGTATCTCTCTGTAGACACTTTGTATCTATGTAGTGGATTTGTATCTCTCTATAGTCGTTTTGTATCACTGTAGTTATTTTTTTAATCTTTGTAGTCATTTTGCATTACTGTGTATTGCATCTCTTTGTAATCATTTTGTGTGGGCCTGCAGCCGTGTAATCAATCCATGATACTACCAATTAGCCAACTACCTTTCACCTTCTGACTCTGGTAAGGGGAACTCCGGGGGCCTTGGCCCCCATTTGGCCCCTCCCCCAGTCTCTGTATCCCCAAGCTTACAGAACCACCTATTTAATGATGCTGCGTGAATGAATTCTGCTGTATCATGTTCTAGTCTGACCGTGTACTTACACAGTATCATTGTGCACCTTGACTTGTTTTTCATATTTGACTAAACATGGTTCACCTGCTGGAATGAGGCCAGTGGAAAGAGTCACTGGTCATGTTTCCAAACACACGTATGTTACATTTACTGCCAAACACACTTCTAACACATGTCAGACATAGTTCAGATAAGGCAGTTCACTGTTACACAGAGCACAGACCGGCTCCAGACCGTTTTTTTGTCTTTTTAAATGTAAAAGTGATGCTTTACTGTCCCATCTGCTGCACGAAATTAACCTTTAAAAAAACCTATTGTCTGTGAATTCTACACGTCAAATATGTTACATTGTAGTGCTTAACCAACATTAATAAAACATATTTTTTTTAGTTTAGTAAAGTGAAAAAATAACTAAGGTAGCATTGAAAATACCTAAACAAATCAAAATAGGCACATTACAGAGACAAGTCCAAGATACAGTCTGATGAGAACAATATTCGGGAGACAGCTGTGCAGTTCACACGTCTCGAGTGTGCCAGTGGAATACATATAGTATTTTCTGTGTTTAATTATAATAATTTTGTAAATTAACATTTTTAAAAAAGTAGAAAAGTGATTAAAACATTTTATTTAATACATTCTAAAACTCAAAGGAAAATAAAGATAGATTATAAATCTATGTAGTATCCAAAAAATGTATTTCCTTACTTTGTAAATAATAATTCAATATTAAAATACAAATTGCAAAATAAATTAAAAACTTTAAATTCATTTAAAGCTAAGCATTCAAAGAGAATTATCCATCCATCCATCCACCCATCCATCAACCGCTTATCCTGCATACAGGGTCACGGGGAAATATATATATATATATTTTTTTTTATTCATTTGACAAATTTCAACCTAATTTCACGCACCAAATTACGTTGAAATTATTATTAAAGATGCATATTTTATTGCATTATCGGTTTAGTTTCATATTTTTTTTCTCACATTTATCAATTTATTAGTTTGTTAGAATTTAACACTAAAAAAAGTCTACAGTTATTTCACTTGGCACACTCCAGACTCCGTACAAAGTCCTCCGTTTCACATCAAACACACAAGTAGTTTCTGGTAAAACACAATAAAAACTAAACACTACAGTACAAATGAAAGTGGGCTGGATGGACAACAGAAAACATCTTGACTTGGTTTTTGCACATGTTCCTGTTATGAAGCAGAATCATCAGGCACCGTCATTTTAACCTTTAATATTAATGCACAAAATCAAACCAAAGTGTATTTTGCATAAAGAGCGTTTACACACGTCTGTAAAAGTTGTTGTCTTCGGCTTGCGTTCGGCGTCATCGCCCGGCAGTGTTTCCCCCGGTGACGACAGGAGCGGCAGAACTGCAGCTGGTTGGCCCCGCCCCCATCCCCCTCCTCCTCCAGATGGCGAGTCTACACGTTGATGGCGTGAGCGTGCTTCTTGCACAGAGGTTTGTCTTTCTTTGAGTAGAAAGGCTGGCCCTCTAGGTTCACATGGCAAACCTGCGGTTGCAACAAATACGGTGGTTATAATGGCTAGAGGTGAAGTCAGCGAGGAGAGTTTGCTCACCCAAATAAGAAAAGAACCCACTACCTTCATTTAGAGGAATCTGTCCAGGAAAATAGTTTATTTTTTATTTTTATTTAAAAGGTAAAGGTACTTTGTTGTATCCCTAAAGAACCTTTAAGAGGTAGGAGACGTCTTCCCTTTCAACAACAGTTTTAAACAAGAAGGCCCAGTCAACTGTTGTTGATAAGCCAGTTGTCCTTTTGTTTGCCCAACAGACATTTGTCCTTCTCAAAACTAAGCTAATCCCCCTCAGAGGTTTCAGAAAGCAGGGTTTCAGCTGAAAATACTGTGACTAAGGTCAGAAGTAAATCAACTGATACAGTTCTGCTTAACATAAAGTACTATTAACTTTACTTCATTTCCCTGTGGTATAAAAAATGGTATAGGATATCAATATTTTCAAGGTATTGTATCGAAGATAGAAATTCCAGTATCACTAGTAACAGTAGTAAAAAGTAATTCTGAATACAAACTGTCTTCAGTGCTGTATGTGGTTTTTCCACACTAGTCTTGTTGCCATCAATGTTTTTTATGAGCATTTTAAAGTTTCGCATTAGAAAAAGTTGATGGAAACGTCAAAATATGAAACAAAAAATCTCGCTTGAGGTGGTTTTTTTCTGGCAAATGGCATCGTTTGTAGAAGCAGCAGCTCCTTCAAACTTCGCTACACTTTTGTTTTTTATCTGTTTTGTCCAGCTTTATTGCCGAAACATGCGTTACCTCTGACGTAAATCCAGTCATTGGAAGATGAAGACGGGTTTTTGGATTAAAGAGCAGCGGAACACGATCCACCGGGGCCAAACAACTGGACCAGGCGCCACGGCCAATACTAGCGGACATGAAAGAAGAATGACACCTTGCCCAGTTGAAACACTTTCCTGCAGACCTCTCTCCATCTCAGGTCCACGCGACTGGTTTTGTTTCCAGTTTGCAACCTCTACTTCGTGTTTATTACAGCCATGCGTAACGTCAACTCGCAACTTGCTCCTTGCATATCCTGGTTAATTCGCTCCAGACCAGCTGGCGTAACGCACCTAAATCACCTTTTCTTTTTTTGCGATGTTTCCTAAGTTAGATAACAATTCACTAGACAATCAGATGGAAACACGGCTGCTGTTTCTGGAACAAGATGTTGCTCTTGAAATATTTAAATATAATTTCTAAAGCCACAAACTCGACTCCATTCACCTCCACTGTGTTGAAGAGGAGGCAGAAAACTCCTGGACAAACAAAACCAAATCTGCCTGGACAGACGCCTCCATGACGTGACTGTTTTACTGTTTGCATGGTTTCTTACCGCACAGACGAAGCAGGTGTCGTGCCAGGTGTGACCCAGAGCCTCGATGAACTTATCGCCAGCTTCCACTGGGAAGTCGCAGCCGTGACACTTGGTGCTGAAGAGTGAAATGTAATCTGACACAGAGAGAGAGAGACAATCTGAAATACGTCTTTGAGCTCCTTCTCACACCTTCGACCTCGGCGACAGCGTGAACACCGTCATACCTTTCTCGCAGTACGGCTCTCCGTCCTCCATGTGGAAGAGGCTGTTTCCAAAGGGTTTGCCGCAGGCGGCGCACACGAAGCAGGTGGTGTGCCATGTCTGCCGCAGCGCATGCATCACTTCCTGCAACACACCATATATATATATACAACAATACAGCACTGTGAAAATACTCCACTACAAGTCCTGCATTTAAAACCTCACTTCAAGTAAAAGTATGCAAGTAAAAGTGCTCATGTTGCAGTAAAATGTTCTTGTCAGAGTTTCTTTTTATATCAGATATTTCTGCTGCATTGATGTGTCTGTTGTATTTTACTGCTGTAGATGTTTTTTCTCCTTTATATCCTGTTGGATACTCATTGCAGTATAATGTGCCTCTTGTACTCTTTCATCTCCTCTCCTCAGATTGTTATTCCTCATGCATTAACGTAAAGCAGGATGTTACTGCTGTAGTTGTTGAGCTGTTCAGTATCAGACTGCAGCTGATGATTCTTTTCATTCTGGATCAACCTGCTGATTATTTCCTCCATCAATCCACTGAATGAAAATAGCGAGAAATGCCGTCACAGTTACCCAGAGCCCAAAGTGACACGTTCATAATGTTTTGTTTTGTCCAACCAACAGTCCAAAGCTCAACAAACATCACAGCTATTAAAACAATTAAAATGAAAAGCAGCAAATCTTTATATTTGTGAACCATGAAGCGTTTTCACATGGAAAATGACTGAAATGATCAAAATAGTTTCCAATTAATTTTCTGTAAGTCAAACTCTTCATGTGTTTCGTGTGTAAAAAATCTGACTTTGTAAAGTAACTGAAGCTGTCAGATAAATGTAGTGAAGTAAAAAGGACAACATCTCCCTCTGAGATGGAGCAGAAGGAGAAAGTGGCATGAAATAGAAATCCTACTACACGGAGGCTCTGAATCTGAGTTTCAGGTCACTTGTTTTGGTTTAGTGTCACTGAAAAACTAATGGAGCATTTAGCAGCTAAAGTGCCAGATACACCATCCTCACCTTTTCATCTCGTCAGGGGGCAGATTTGAGTCAGGTACCACATGAGGGTCACATGAGGTAGTTGTGGCCGAGCGGTTAAGGCGATGGACTCGAAATCCATTGGGGTTTCCCCGCGCAGGTTCGAATCCTGCCAACTACGCAAATCTGAAATCTTCATTCTGGTTAATGTCACAAGTGCTGACTTCTTACTTGAAGTCCTTGGAGGAACCAAACTGAGCTTAACCTCCTCCCAAGCAGTGAATGGGCTTCATGTCTGGCTCTGTTTGGGACCTCGATTGGTGAACGTGATTCAAACTGTCTAATTCACATAAAAACATGGACTTGTTTCACATTTCCTACTGCTTTGCATGTTGACTGGGGTGATTAGAGTGAGGTACTGAATCGTAGCGTCAAACTCTTGGAGAGTCACAAGAGCATCACAGTGCTAAAACCACATTCCCTCACAGTGAATGGAAACCAAAGAGCATCAGGGTACCATATGTGGACGGACTACACAACTGTAAATATAACAATTATCAGCCCGTCCAAAGCTCTCTGAGTCTACAGTCAGAACAGCTCAGGTTTCCCTGACCGGGAATCAAACCCGGGCCACGGCGGTGAGAGCGCCAAATCCTAGCCACTAGACCATCAGGGACCCTTTTGGTGAATCCAAAAAAAGTTTTTTTGTCTCTAATAAACACAGTTCGTCTTCTGTGCGACAGCCAGTTTCATCTGGCTTCATGTCAAATTATGTCGTCGCTGCCAAAAAATGATCAAAAGTATAGTCAGGGTCACTGGACTCACTGGCGAACCCGCCATGTGACCGAGCTTCCTGCAGTGAGTTCAGGAACCTCATAATAAATACAGGTGACGTTAAATGACAAACAGCCTTGCTGCTTTAAGTACATCTAGCTGTCTTTAATAGTATAAATATTGTACATATCCATTCCCCTTTATATTTTATCTGATTCCCCTCGGGGATCAGATTCTGATTCTGATCTACTATTTATTAACTCTTTAAGTTCAGTTTTCAGGTACCGGGACTCCAATTTTGAGGGACTGTACCGGCCATCGGTACCATAAGTACAGGTACTTTGCCCCCGTGATAAGTAACAGTAGAAGTCTAATTTTTTCTTCTTCCCCAAAGACAGTTCCAACTCTGAACCGGTTCTTGACACCCAACCCTAGCCTGTGACCTCTGACCTCCCTGTGAAATCTCTCTGAGAGGATGAAGCAGGCAAAATAAGGAGCGGGAGAAAAAAAATTACTTTTACAAGCCTGTTGTAATATGACCATTAAATCTACCTCGTAAGAACTGGATCCATCTCCCGTTAGATCTGAACACACATGCACGCAGGACTCGCTTCCCTGCTTCTTTTGTGTGCATCTCGTGTGAACGAACGTAATAATTTAGCAGACACATGTCAAGAGATGTTCAGCGACTTCAGCGAAGTGTTTTCAGAGGAAGCCTATTAATCATCTGTGGTTTATTTTCTGCCTCATCCTTCGCTGTAAAGGGAAGCTGAGCAACATCCTGCAACAGCTGAGGCTTCAGGCCTCGTAAACGTTCAGCCGGTTTGTTGTGAACGTTCAGAGCGTTCTTGGACTCTGAGGGGAACCCAGTGATGGTGGACTGCAGAAAACCCAAATAAATAATGAATGAGCCAGCTGAGATGTGAGCGAACACAGCTGGTGGCGTAGAGCACTGAGCTGTGATGGTGAAGCTCTGGTGAAGGGAGGTTTCTCTTTCTCACGCTCTTTCTCACTTCTGCTTTTCACTCTGGAGAAGTCCCTTTAGTTTCCAACGTCACCGTATATGACCAAACATCTTCCTGCCTACGCTTCTCTTCCGACCCCTCCCTGAGTGTTTTCCTGTAAGTATCCTTGATTATGTTATTAGTACCATGAATGTAGCTGTGATCTGTTTCAGTTACTGGAACACACAGAGGGTTGCCAGTGGTAAATATGACAAGGATTTAAAATTAGGTTTCAGTCTTAGTCACTTACTGAAAATCACATTTTGATCTTTTAGTTTTGCTTTGTTTTAGTCAAGGTTTGATCAGTGGACCTCTGTTTTAATTGTTGTCTAATTTTAGTCAAAGTCTCTCTGTCTGCTGAAAGATCGTCGAAACGTTGACGTTACATTTAAGTCATGGACTAAAACATTTTTGTCTGAATATTTTCTGTAAAAAGCTCGGCTGTGTGTTGAATAATATTCATTTTGTCTTTCGGTGTCTTTCTTTGCCGTTTCCTAAAGTTTGATGCTGTTTTAACTCTTCTGATTGGTCCTCAGTTAAACTGCCTCTCAAGGTGTCTTTGATTAACAGTTCAAAACATTCATTAGAAATGTAGAAAAGTACTAAAAAGTAATTAAATGTCATAAGTTTCATTACTTACTAAAGTAATTATAATAGTTACACTACTATTGGAATCTATAACCTTACATTTAGAAAGGAACTGAGTATCCGCTTATTCTGTTCACCTTCTTCCAAGTCCCATGATACCTTGCGTGAATAACAAGCGCCACTTCCTTGGTGGTATGTCTTACCTTTTCTTAGAGAGTTTTGGTAAATAAAAATAATAAAAACTCCATAAAATGTACAAAATAACACATCTGGTAAAAAAGGACCTTCATTTTCAACAAAAATGGAGACAAACAAAAACATTTTTGAGGTTTTTAGCATTTAAAGAGTAAAAATGCTTAAAATTGACCTAAACTGTATGAGAAATAAATAAAGATTCAGCTACTGTGACTTTCCAAAGGTGGACACGTAGACAGGTGGACAGACACTCTGGTGGACACACATTCTGGTGGACACACATTCTGGTGGACAGACAGGTAGACACACACTCTGGTGGACAGACACTCTGCTGGACACACACTCTGGTGGACAGACACTCTGCTGGACACACATTCTGGTGGACAGACAGATAGACAGACACTCTGGTGGACAGACAGGTAGACACACACTCTGGTGGACAGACACTCTGGTGGACAGACACTCTGCTGGACACACACTCTGGTGGACAGACACTCTGCTGGACACACATTCTGGTGGACAGACAGATAGACAGACACTCTGGTGGACAGACAGGTAGACACACACTCTGGTGGACAGACACTCTGCTGGACAGACAGGTAGACACACACTCTGGTGGACAGACAGGTAGACACACACTCTGGTGGACAGACACTCTGGTGGACAGACAGGTAGACAGACACTCTGGTGGACAGACAGGTAGACACACACTCTGGTCGACACACACTCTGGTAGACAGACACTCTGTTGGACAGACAGGTAGACACACACTCTGGTGGACAGACAGATAGACAGACACTCTGGTGGACAGACAGGTAGACACACACTCTGGTGGACAGACACTCTGGTGGACAGACAGGTAGACAGACACTCTGGTAGACACACAGGTAGACAGACACTCTGGTGGACAGGTGGACAGACAGGTGGACAGACACTCTGGTGGACAGACACTCTGGTGGACAGACAGGTAGACAGACACTCTGGTGGACAGGTGGACAGACAGGTGGACAGACACTCTGGTGGACAGACAGGTAGACAGACACTCTGGTGGACAGGTGGACAGACAGGTGGACAGACACTCTGGTGGACAGGTATCTCACCCCCATGATCTTGGTGTTGCAGCGGGCGCAGGTCGGAGCGAAGAACTCCTCGTAGCAGTTCTCACAGTAGACGTTGTTCTGCTCCTCCACGAAGCTGACGTCAGCCAGAGACATGTGGCAGTAGTGGCAGTTAAACTCCTCGGGGTGCCAGGACCGACCGAGGGCCACCAGGAAGGGGCCCCTGAAAACAGCAACAGGTGTTCATCTTCAGTCTGCTTCAGGTGACATGATTTTTAACAGGTCAAATTTGATTCCACCTGCAGTCGTCTTGTCTTCCTCAATAAATGCTCATGCTTGTGATGCTGTTCTGCACCATGGTGATAAAGATCACTTCTATTCAGCAGGTTTGCATTTATATTACATACAGTTCATAAAAATATGACACATTTTCACTGTAATAGGGATTTTCACCTTTTAAGCCTATAATAATTAAAGGTCAAAAAATCGTGATTAATAAAAGGACTTTAATATTTGAATTATGCAAATTCAGGGTTTCACCTACCAACTGACCCTTCGCTAAGCCACGCCCCGAATATACTGGCTGGCCAATCACAGAGCAGTACAGGTCTCGTTTTAACTGAGGTCTGACACTTTCATGGCGGCGCTCCATTGACTCTGATGCAAAAAGAGTCGTTTTCTATCTTTTTCTGGCTGTATTTATCTAAGATATGGTCAAACGCTGTTCCTGGGGCGTCTTGTAATTGTTACAGTCGCTACCCAGAGAGGCTGAAAGGAGAAGTCAGATTTATTCTCTTTCCAAAACCGAAAAGCTTCTGTCTTTTATTTTTTTCACGTCAGTTTGAGCCTGAATAAAACCTTCAAATGCACAATGCAACTGCAAAACTGTCTGCTTCTTTCTGGGATCGCTTTTTCCAAAAATGAGACAATATTTCTCCAGGGAGTGCAGTAACAGACAGTGGCAGCGCAGTGCTAAAAGTTCAACAGGTCCGACAGTTTGTCAGACTTAGCAACAGTAACTAAGGGGGGCGTGGCTTAGCAAAGGGTCAATTGGAGTTAATAATTAATAAATGAATGGATTGTGATATAATTGGGGGATTAAATAATTTTTTTTTTTTTTAATTGGCCAAATATCTTAAAAGCGACCCTGAACTTCTCTTAGAAAGTCCTTAAATTCAGCAGATAATCTCATGTAAATATTTTGTTATGACACAATCCATTTATTTATTTATTCTTTATTCCCTATTAAAAGTCGAAATAAGCGGAAATGTCAAGAATAAAGTCGAAATTATCATACACAGAAAAAAGCAGGTGTGAATTACCTGATGATGCTGTTGCAGGACCCACACAGAGGCGTACGGCTGCTGGCGGCAAATCTCTCCGCCCTTTGTGCCACGCCCCTCGCCACAGACGGGAAGGGGGCGGGGCTTGATGTAACGGGGGCAGGGCTGGGAGCTGCAGGTGCGGATGAGGAGGGGTTGGGGATGTATGCCGGTGGAGGAGGGGCGGCCTGGGGCAGCGGCTGAATCTTCACGGTGGTGGTGGTGGTGGTCTTACTGGGGTCAAACTTATCTGCGAAGTTGGTGTCGGACACCCAGGGGGGTCTGTTAGAGGAGGCAGGACCAGCTGGAGCCGGGGCTGGGGCCGGGGCAGCGGCTGGAGGGCGGGGCTGAGATGGGACTGGAGCAGGAGCTGAGGCTGGAGGAGAGGAAAACATGGATCTGGATCTTTTACAACAGTCAATCTGAATGTGCTTGTATTCTGTGAATCAGTGTGCAGGTGTTCTCACCTGGCTGGGAGGGGTAGATGCAGGCTGTGCTGACCACCTTGGGAGGGGCGGAGCCAAGAGGGATCTGAATGGAGCTCTGCTGAGTGGGCGGGACCTGTTGCGAAGGGGGCTGCTGGTACTGCTGTGGGATTGGCTGGTACTGCTGCGGTATTGGCTGGTACTGCTGCGGTATTGGCTGGTACTGCTGCGGTATTGGCTGGTACTGCTGTGGAGGTGGGGCTTGTGGTGCCTGATACATGGCAGGAGGCTGAGCGTACGGGCTGGAGAGGGATAAAAAAAACACTGATTCATCACTTCTTCCAAGCCTGTACACCTGTACACCTGTACACCTGTACCACTCACAGCCTTTCTCTGCGCTGCTGTCAACCTGACTGGAAATCTACTTTGGCTGTTGTTTTATATGTGAAAATTTTATGGAACTTGGTTTTTGCAATTACTGAGTATGGAGCCTCTATCTGACTTGGAATATAAATCAAACGACCACAAAGAGAGAATGACTACAAAGAGACAAAACGACCATAAAGGCAGAAAATGACCACAAAAAAACAAAACAACCACAAAGAGACACGGACAGAATATAAAAGAGACACAAAACAACCACAGACACATAATGACTACAAAGAGACACGAAAAGAATATAAAAGAGACACAAAACAACCACAGACACAGAATGACTACAAAGACACGAAATGACTATAAAGAGACACAAACAACCACAGACACAGAATGACTACAAAGAGACAACAAATGACTGCAAAGAGACACCAAACAACCACAAAGAGACACAGAATGACTACAAAGAGACAAAACGACCATAAAGGCAGAAAATGACCACAAAGAAACATAACAACCACAAAGAGACACGAAATGACTATAAAAGAGACACAAAACAACCACAGACACATAATGACTACAAAGAGACAACAAATGACTGCAAAGAGACACAAAACGACCACAAAGTAACACTGAATGACTACAAAGAGACACAGAATAACTAGAAACAGACACCAAATGACTGCAAAGAGACACAAAACGACCATAAAGGCAGAAAATGACCACAAAAAAACAAAACAACCACAAAGAGTCACGAAAAGAATATAAAAGAGACACAAAACAACCACAGACACAGAATGACTGCAAAGAGACACCAAACAACCACAAAGAGACACAGAATGACAACAAAGAGACACAAAACGATCATAAAGGCAGAAAATGACCACAAAGAAACATAACAACCACAAAGAGACACGAAAAGAATATAAAAGAGACACAAAACAACCACAGACACATAATGACTACAAAGAGACACAAAATGACTATAAAAGAGACACAAAACAACCACAGACACAGAATGACTACAAAGAGACAACAAATGACTGCAAAGAGACACCAAACAACCACAAAGAGACACCAAACAACCACAAAGAGACACAGAATGACTACAAAGAGACAAAATGACCATAAAGAGTCACAGAATGACTACAAAGAGACACAGAATGACCATAAAGACACAGAGCGACTACAAAGAAACACAAAACAACCACAAAGAGACATAGAACGACCATGAAGACACAAAATGAGCACAAAGACACAAAACAACCACAATGAGACACAGAATGACTACAAAAAGACACAAAACGACCACAAAGAGACACATAATGACTACAAAAAGACACAAAACGACCACAAAGAGACACATCATGACTACAAAAAGACACAAAACGACCACAAAGAGACACATAATGACTACAAAAAGACACAGAACGACCACAAAGAGACACAGAATGACTACAAAGAGACACAAAGCGAACACAGAGAGACACAGAATGACTACAAAAAGACACAAAACAACCTCAAAGAGAGACAAAATGACCACAAAGTTTCCATGTGCTCCATTTAACTTTTAACTCAATACAAAGACCAAGTTGCATTAGTACTTCATGTCGTATTGCTGAAATATATTGGCATTAAAATGTAACCTAGATGTCAACAGAGTGTGTGTCTCTTACCTTGTTATAAGTACATACCCAGGATACTTAAACGTTAGTGAAGGTTTTAATACAGAAAGCAGACCAGTGCAAACCAGCCTGATAACCAGCCAGTAAGAAATGAGTGTCAGTATCATGACAGATGACGTGTACAGCTGGACTCCTTCATAGCCAGTTGGAGGAGATTCAGCCCGTGAATGGATGAAGTTATTATGTCTTTTCACTCAACAGTTACATGGTACTGAAGTGAGCATTGCACCAACACTGCCAGGGTTACTGGTTCAATTTCCATCAGGTCACCCACTGTCACATAAAGACCTCAGTATGCTTCAAACAAAGTACTTGTTGGATCGTCTAACCTTGTTTTTGACTGCGGAATCAGGTCGGACAATTTTTCGTCACTTCTCATTCTTCACACAACTTCCTCTATTATTTTTCATGCAATCAACTGAGTGCGATACAACGAACGTCTTCCAGGAGAGACGGTCTGAACGTGTGGTGTGGCGGAAGAATTATTTAGATCCTTTACTTCTTTCTTCTGTAAATAATTGTATTTAAGCCTTACTTAAGTAAAAGTATGTAACTATTATCAGCTAAATGCACTTACAATATGAAAGTAGTCACAGTGCAGTAAAACGTTCCTGTCAGTGTTTCTTTATTATATCTGAATATTCCTTCTGCATTAATGTGTATGTTGCATTTTACTGCTGCGTGTGTTTAACCACTTTACATCCTGTAACATAAAATGGTAATACTTAAGTAAAACTATCTCAAATTTGTACCGTACTTAATTAGATAGATACAGAGGCGCTGTAGCTTAGTGGTCAAAGTGCCTGTCTCGTAAACAGGAGCTCCTGGGTTCAACTCCCAGCAGTGCCTTGTGTTAAGCTTAAACACTGGAGGTCAGCAAAATCAAGATGAACATAACAAAGTTTCCATGGTTCTGTTTAAGGTTTCTACCTTCTAAAAGGGAGGTTTCCCTTCCCTGTGTCACCAAGTGATTGCTCATGGCGTTACCTTTTGGGTCTCTGTAAAAAATAACACCAAGAGTACGCTCTAGACCTGCTCTATATGAAAGGTGCGATGAGGAACCTTTATGAACTTAACTTACATAAATTAAAAAAAGGATGTATGACACCTCAAACACACAGGTTCATTTGAAGCATACTGAGGCCTTAAATCCAACCATGGTGCTGCGAGGAGTTTTACAAGAAGAAGCCTCTGTTTAATGGCAGATGGCGTGTTATGTAGCGTAGAAAAAGGAGGCAGCGTGAAGCGGACTAAATGGCGGCAGCGTGATGACACCCTGCGGGTGTCGGTACCTGGAGACTGCAGCTTTGTGCTGGAGGCTGTAACCAGACTGTCGCTTCAAGCTGCAGGTGTAGAGACAACAACAGCCGAGGTCACCATGACGATCCGCATCCTGAGTTAAGGCCAGTTTATACTTCTGCGTCAAGTCGTAGCAGACGCCGTAGGCTACGTGCTGACGTGAACATTTATACTTGTGAGTTGGTGTCTGCGTCGCCCTGCGGTTATCCGCCAAAACACTAGTTGGCGTGGGGGTTTCTATGTTCCTCTGTGTTGAGTTTCTTCTTCTTCATTGATGTAGGCTGCTTCAAACAGCGAGCGGATCATGTTGGAGCTGATCGATGTTGAACAGCAGTTACTTTTAGTGAAATTACTAAAACGCAGACGCGAGAGAAGGCGTCGGAGGAGACGGCATGTACGACCTTTGAACCGGTGGAGCCAGAAGAAGGACGAGCCAGAGATGCGTAGGATGAAATGCGACGCTTCCAAGCCAATCAATCAATCACAGTTGTTGTGGTCTGAGTTGGTGCGATGTATAGTTAAATTTCCAGGGCTACAGCGTAGGCTCAATGCAGAAGTATAAATTGGCCTTTACATCTGCTGCTGGTGATGCTTCTCATGTTTTTGTTACAGAGAGAAAACACTGGATTCATCAGGTGACGAAAACACAACACGACCATGTTGCACTGTGTTTACTAAAAGTGGAGGCGGCTCATCGTACATCAGATACAACGGCCACAAAGCCCTAAAATATAACAATAATCTCACTCAGTGCACCATCAGCGCCTACAAAGAGTCAACAAACATCCTGTGAGTCTCAGATGACGGACTCTGCCAGCAGCACGTGAACTCAACACGTCTGACCACAAACTCCTCCTGCAGCAGAAACCTCTGATCCAAACACACACAACAGTCAGTCAAATCTACGGAGAGCCACGAGGGCCAATACCTGCTGCTGAGCTAGCAAACACACCCAGTCACTTCAAATCCTCAGAAACATGTATGTGTGTTTTTAAAATTACTTTAAATGAGGCTCCAGCTCAAATGAACAGCCAGCACGTTCTCATTCCCAGAGCGTCAGATACCTTCACCTTGTCACGTCCTTGCACGTGACAGCCTTTCACGTCATGGTTAAACTCTAAAAGTAGGTCTTTTATAAATAACAGTAAAGTCTGAGTAAGGAGGTGGATAGTGTGGAACAAAAACCGGACTTTCAACCAGCAGACGGTGTTTGTTTCCTGTGTTAAAACAAAATCTGCTAGTTACGTTACTTAACTTACGTAATTTTACTCACGCAAGTTGTTATTTTAACCCAAACCTAAACAAGTAGTTTAACTGCTAGTCTTATTTTGAAAGTCTGTTAACTTGACCACGACTTAAAAAGTTGCACAAAGCGTCCAAATGTGCCGCCCTGGGATGAGAACGGGTTGGAACAGAACAAAAAGTCCACAGCTGATTGGTTACCTGTAAGGGGCGGGGCTAGATGAAGCAACTGCGGGGTCCAGAGGCCGCGAAGCGGCGCTAGCAGGCGGGGCAGCGGGGGCGGAGCCGGCACAGGCTGGAGCATGCTCAGTAGGGCTATAGCACAGGAAGTGGTTAGGAGCAACAGTGAGATAGAGACAGAGGCATTCTGGGCTGGAAGCATAATATTTTATATTATTAATTTAGTATATATATCGTAACATATCATCCAGTTTATACAGTTATATATTCACACATGCAGTCCTTCCCAGGCTGCACGCACACACATATATCCAGTATAAATCTTGTTTGTACACAGATCAGATTAGTTAAGAAAAGATCATCAAGCTTGTTATTGGTCTCATGCGCAAATCAAACGGCTCGATATTGCTCAAGTTGATGAGAGGATGTTGATCAAATGTGAAGTTTTATTTTTCTTCCAACCTTAAAACAACCCAGATCCTGCACATGTCATCTTTTACTGAGCCCTGCATGTAATTCATCTTGCTCCTGTTTTAAATCTCTGAACCTCAGTTTGTCAAATATTCTTGTTTTCTTAGCAGGAATTCTTAAAGCATCAAAGCCCAGTTACACTGAGATGAATATGTGTATCAGAGGAAGGCGTTCCTGAGCACCAGAGGGCGGGGTTCACATCCCGAGTCCTGCACGTGGTCCACACAACAGAAACACTTCTAGTTAAGGTTAGTGAAAGATTGTGGTTTCAGTTAAACGTTAGTAACTGCTGACTCTTTCTGTCCAGGATCTCTAACCCTAACTTTATTCCTGACACCTTTCTGAAGCGGGTTGGAATACTTTAGCAGATTTAGATGTTTTGAGAAAATGAGACTCACAATGAGTCGATAAGATGGAGATTTCTGCAGCGTTTATAAAATGACTACAACTGGTGATGAACCACAGAGCTCCTTCATACCTAAGAATGTAAAATTAGGAATCAAAAACGGACAAAAACATCCAGTTTGCACACAGTTTAAACCAAGCTTTAGCCACCTGCTGCAGAAACATGATCACCGGCTCAACCTGCAGCCGCTCTTTTGTTTTTCCATTTACAGATTTTGTTGTTTAACATTTAAAAGGGAGGCATTAAATTTCACTATTTTCATGCCAAGGAATGTAAAGAAAAAAACTGTATGTAGATGAGTAAATTAAAAAAAACAATTTTAAATGTATTTCGTTGTTATGTTTTGTTCATTTTAATTTCTCGAGTGCGTTGCTCTCCAATCCTCCTGCTCTTCATATTTACTATCTGTAATGCTCTGCGAGTTGCACTAACCTGTACAAATAAAGTTTGACTGATTGAAGTGAAGTGGAGGAAACCCTAAGATGTGCGTTTGGACCACGGGCATGACTTAGTGATGAAATGTGGTGGGGACTCGTTTTAAATATGGAACAAACAAATGTGCAGAAAAGCAACTAAGCAGCTGATTACCACATTATATTCTTTTATATTTTTATATTTATGAATTTTCACCTGCCAGCTGAATCTCTTGTTTCTCTTTATTTTTCACCATAAATTGGAGCAGGAACGTCTCCAGACTGCAGAAAATGAAACGTTTAATGCTCCAAATAGGGACGTAAGCGCTCCGATTAAGAGTGTGATGATACGGTCATGAGATGTCACAATGCACGAGAACAAGACAAGAAGATTTTTATTACTATTTTGTAGAAATAGTAATTGCTGAAAAATGTGAGCGGGAAGAGGGATCAGAAATTAGGAGCATAAACTCTGAATTTCCTGCTTTCTGGAGACATTTTCTGCTCCAATTCATGGTGGAAATGTCTTAATTTATATAAAGAGAAACAAGAGATTCAGCTGGCAGGTGAAAAATCCTAAATATAAAAATATAATGCAGTAATCAGCTGCTTGGTTTTTTTAACTTAAGTTTAACATCAGCAGCGTCCTCAGCGTCCCCAGCGTCCCCAGTGTAATGGCACGTATGGTTTGGACGCAGATTGAGGGGTGGATCATTTTGTGTTTTATCTTTATGTTTCAGCTGAACCCTGTGAGTCACATCTGAGCAGCTTCCTTCAACATGACTTAGAGACAAAAAGAAACAAAACCACAGCCTCTTTATTGGCGGATAAAAGCTCGACCTCTGCTCCTATTGATTCGTGTTGAGTCATTGCAAAGAGCATCCAGACCGACAGGGTTTGCTTTATCTGGTTGTATTTCAGTCCAAACAGGCGGGCGTAATGGAGGGATGATTAAATAAGTGCGCAGGGCAGAGAAAGCTCCATCCATCAGCGGGGTGGAGGAGGGGCGGAGGGTTAAAAGGGTTGTCCGTCCTCTCGGAGACTAAGCAGACCTCCACACTGTGATGCTCAGCGTCTGAGGCTCAGATAGCGCGGCTTGTGTTTCAGGGTTTCAGAAACGCTTCCACAACGAGAGCAGCTAAAAACAAACAAACAAACTAATAATAAAGATCTGAGGAGTTTGTTAAAATATCCTAAAAACTGAATCCTAGGTCCACTGAATCCTTCCCTAAATCATCTTTACTCAGCCGCTACGTAGTACTTTCTGCACTCCGACCGTCAGGATCGACTTCATTTGTTAGAAAACTCACAGCTCTGCACTATTAATCCTGCAGCACACCAGAATATACTGTTTAGTTTACTCTGGTACAGTAAAAGTACTAATACCACACTGTAAAAATACTCTCTCTGGTACAAGTCCTACAGTGAAAAGTATGTGAGAATAATCAGTAAATGTTTTTACACCATCAACAGTTTATTTTTCGTCAATGAGATTTACTTATATGATCTGCTGGAGTTTCATCTATAACAAAACATCCTATTTTATAAGCTCTTCATGTGTTTTGTGTGTAAAAATCTTGAAGTAACTGAAGCTGTCTATAAATGCAGTGCAGTAGAAGTACTGAGAGGTAGTGCAGTAGAAGTACTGAGAGGTAGTGCAGTAGAAGTACTGAGAGGTAGTGCAGTAGAAGTACTGAGAGGTAGTGCAGTAGAAGTACTGAGAGAAGTACTGAGAGGTAGTGCAGTAGAAGTACTGAGAGGTAGTGCAGTAGAAGTACTGAGAGGTAGTGCAGTAGAAGTACTGAGAGGTAGTGCAGTAGAAGTAGACAGTAGCATTAAAAGAAAACAACCGAGTAAAGTATCTCAGTTTTGTACTTAAGTAAAGTTGCAGTGTGGATTTGATTGTAGTTTACAGAACATTTACTGAATAAGAAACGCTCCGTCAGGATTCTGTGATGTCTCTGATGAAGGTTTCTTGTCATGTTTGTGTTCCAGGAATTAAAATGTTTTATTAATGGAAATGTGTGTGTGTGGGGGGTTCTGTCCTCGTTATTGTTCCCCCGGTCGCTGTCACAATCAGGCCAAAGAGCTCTTTAACCAATCAATACCAGCTTTAATCAATACCAACGCTACCAAACAGGCAGGACATCAGAACCTTCCATCACTCGAGACTAAAAACATTTAGCTTTTTCCTTTTCTAATCGCTTCTCCTCGACCTCGAGAGAAAAGGTGATGAGCACGAAGAACGACACGAAGGAGAAGACAATGAACTCTCCCATAAACATTTACAGAAGTGAGAATCAGGTCTTTGTTTCTGTTTGAAGCAAATGTTTTCTGGTATTTATGGGGGGATTTATTAAAATGTCTTGTGTTACAGTCAGAAGTGTTAGAACGGCTCCATGTTTTTAGTTCTTCTGTAAATATAAGTAGTTCAAGTCCAGTGAAAATCCTTAAATGGTGCCAAAGTTAAATATTCAGAACTAAAATTAACAATTGAATGTGATATATATAATATGATGCAAATAAAGCTCCTGAGGGTAAATTAACAGGCTGTTCCAAGGTTTTTACTGTAAGAATGTGTTTCATTTTCTCCCACTGCTGCAGAATAATGTGAAGTTGTTAACTTGATCCTTCTTTACATGTATTTGTTTTTTATTATTTAACCTTTATTTAACCAGGGGAAAAGACCCTGGTAAAGAAAGGCAGCAGACAAGACATGTGCCTGTTACATAGACCCGAACATAACAGTAACATTACACTGCGTTAAAATACAGACACCCAGATATACACAAATGTGTTTTTTATTACTATAAAGAAGCAAATACAGTGTAGAAATTATTGTTAAAGTAAAAGTCCTGCATTCAGAATCTTACTTAAGTAAAAGTGAAAAAGGTATTAGCATCAAAATGTTTTATTTTATCTATATAAATGCATCATAATTTTTTAATAATCTGCAAACTTTGGTCCTGTTGTAACATGTTTTTTTGTTTGTTTGTTTGTTTTTTACAAATAAAGTCAATATTAAGAAACTAATTTGACATCCAGATGTGTGTGGAAACATCAGTTATTACTTTATGCAGGTTTCTTATTTGAGCTTAATGTTTTTATTATTATATAAGAAGCACACCTGTTTATTAGTAGTCCTGCTGCTCCCCCTTGTGGTGGGACGTATTATGAATGAATGACATGTCGGGATGTGGCTGAGCTGGATCGTAAGATTTGAACTCCACACCTGAATGTCTGCTGCTTCCTCTGAGGCTACCGTCTGTTACCATGGTTAAAGTGCCGTGCCACCCAATCAGAAGAGAGGTCGTGGCCGCCTTATACTTAAGAGGAGGAGGAAGACGTACTCAGATACACACAAGTCTCTCCAGAAGACTTAGAGCATTAATTTCCTGCATTCTTGAGACATTTTCTGCTCCATTTTATGGTTTTATATTATATATATATATTATATGAAGGGAAACGCTTGTTTTTTAAAGCTTAAGTTTTTTTGGACAATGCACATTTGTGTCTTCGTTATTTAAACTGCATGTTGTCAGTAACCTTTCTCAAAGCGTTTGTTAGTTAACATTTCTAGTTGCTATTTTTCTAAACATTTTTTAACAAATGCTGTCAAAAAGCCCTGTGGCAGCAACACCACAGTGTAGAAATACAAGGAGAAATCAAGCATGTAAACTCCTACTTGTGTATTATTAGTGAAATTATCACTATAGAAATAAAAAAGTAGTACAAATTCTTGGGAAGTCTGAATTATAACATTAGTGGATTGTTGTTCCCGGTGAGGTAAAATGTGAGCAGCGTTTTAATGTCGCAGATCACATGGACTGTTTTCATCCAAATGTGACGCAAGCCGATCGGACGTCTTTAAGTTGAACTGAATGCAGCTGTTAGAGGAGAATCTGTTAGCTCAGGGTCACGTTAGCTTACAGAGGCTCAGAGACGGGCTTTGGGGCGTTACAGTGAGAGCAGGTGAGGGGCGGGGCAGAGTGTACAGGTGAGGAGGGGGGTCAGCAGATGTTTAACGGAGCTCTGCTGCCTACCTGCTCCTCCTCAGCACCTCCTCCTCCTCCTCCTCCTCCCCCCCTGGCACTGAAACAGACAGAAAACACCAGAGGGGAGACGTCAGTGAGCACGCTCAGTTTGAAACACTTTCACACGAAGCAGATAAACACAACTCAAACAGAACCCTTCGTGTTTTTAGAAAAATGTTCAACTGCTCCTTTAGTTGCTATTATTTTAATACCAGCTTTCATTTGTTTAAACTCAAACAACATGAAACAGCGCTACATCAGGACAGGAAACTTACAGGTCTCGGTTCCGGTCATGTGGGCCAGGACCCGGAAGGTCTTGGACTGCATGCTGGCGCTGCGGCGGCCCCATTCGCCCAGGTCCGGGTCCTTCTCTGCACTCTGGACCGCCTGATAGACCGGAGAGGCGCTGTCTACGAGACGATCTTTAACCGGGAGACTACTGCAACCACAGACAGAGGAGCGCCAAACCCCCCACCCCACCCCCGAAACCAAACCCGGTCAACACCAAGACACTGAGGCTGAAGCTTCAGGGAGCGCACTTCTAGTTTAGTTTAGTTTTTGGTTGACGTTTTGCTGCCTGGAGCACTGAAGTGTTTTTATCATTTCCAAGAAGCACACGAGCAAAAAGCTGAATTGATCTGATAAAAAAGAAGGAAACGCTGAGCTGGTGTTGATTTGATTTTGCATGAAGTGAAAATAAAGATGAAGATGGAGACAGGAAGCTCTACAACGTTAGGCTGTTACTGTAGACGACAGGAAGTGAAATGATTTAATGACGGAGAGACAAAGGTGAGAACATCAGATGTTTGTTTGTTAGACACTGAATGAACAGATATAAACCACCAAGAGAAGGAGAGAAGGGCTCAGAACATTCAGTTTAGGAGCAGGAACACCAGTTTGTTTTGTATTCTGATGCTGAGACGATGGGAGGAGCTGGAACACGTTTTAATGAAAGCGGGTTTATCAGCGTATGAAAACAGAGCGGCTGAATGGAGAATGGGTGGAGATGTTTGGAGCAATATCAGTTTTCCTCTCCGGGCGGGAAAACGAGCGATTTTACATGCACACACAGCAGAACATCTGCAATGCAACTGATTGTTAATGTACGAAGAAGAACACGCAGTATTTTACCACCACAAAACCCAACAATAGCAACGTCTGACGGGGAAGACGGACTGCAAATACAGGTTTCTAAGGAGTGCACACTGAAGTGAAATAAAAAAGAATAACCTTACTACAGATACCTGGCACAGAGCTCTGGGCTTATTTCTGACCTGTCTTTTTCAGGGAATATTAACTGTAAATAAAAATATAAGCATAAAAACAACATTTACGTCACCAAAACTGACATTTTCATAACTAAAATTAACAATGATGACCAGCTGCTCTGTCTACCTTCATTAACATTATATATAATAAGGTAGAGTGGTGTAGGACGCCCCCCCCAAAGCTTAATGTCTGTTTTATGACAAATTAAAGAACTTTTTATTGATTGTTTTTGTATCTTTAAGAAGGCCATGCTAAAATAAAATAAATACCTACAGTTGACAAATTAATTTCTATTTAATCAAATGTAGCTTTTAGGTAAAAATATTTTTTCCACATGGTGTGAAATCACTTTAATTTACTCCCAATTACAGATAAAATAAACTACAAGTAGCTGGTTAAAAGCAAGAGGATTATAGACCTATGTTGTAGAAATAAACTTTTCTTGCCTTATTATATATGTTCTTAGCATTCCTATCATTTATTTGTCAGACTTTTAAATAGTGAGGATGCTGGAACTTCATTAACAGAAAGTCTGAGGTAAAATATGTGCATGCCAGCTAGCTAGAAATGTGAGCTTATAACCTCAGAATTTACCCCAGACTTTCTGATAATGTAGCTGCTGGTTGGCTGAAGGGTTTATTCAGTGTCTAAATAACATCTAACTTACAAACGATCAACCATAAAGGGGCACAGCGACCGGGGGGGCATCTTTCCCCAAACATAATAATCTAGCATTT
>NW_024041150.1:5767507-5812823 GCF_014851395.1 Micropterus salmoides
TTTGTCTCTGGAATCATATCCGTTACGATCGCTACTGTAGATGTTGTGTTTTTTATTGTTTGTATATGTGACTTTTAATTACGTGATTTTCTTTTAAGCCAAAGACAAATTTCCACTTTTGAGGACAATAAAGATCCTTTAATTTAATTTAATTTAAATGCCATCAGAGCAGTCCCTCTTTAACTTCAATAAGTTTCTGAAAACTCATCTCACCAGAGAACACTTCCTCTTACAACACCTCTAACATGCACTTCCTGCTCTTCTTCTACTATCTCCTTACAAGTCTCTTGTGTCTGCACTATTCGTGGTATTTACCCTGTTGATGCTGTATGCGTTATTAGCTCTTACTAGTATTTACTGTTGCTCGCAGATCTCTCACTTCACTGATGCCTGTTGAATGTAGATGTAACTGTGACCTGACAGTCTCCACATCAGTGTGTGCTCGCGTGTCCAGAAGGTTCCCTGACCTTTAGCTGCAGCCAGAACAGCCAACAGGTGTTTGGCCTCTTCAGTGACACAGTAACCGAATCGCACTGTGAACCGAGGAAACACCACAGGCATGCTGGGTAATAACAGTGTGTGTGTGTGTGGCTATGATTATGAATAGTTATGGTAACAGTCACAGACCCCCCCTCCTCATCATAGCTTTGTAATGCAGCGACTGCTAAATGTCTGTCCTCTTCACTTTAAGCCTCCTCCTCCTCACTAACACTCTCTATTCTCGTCACTCAGCGGTGGAAGAGGAGCTCGAATCTTATATTAAAGTAAAAGTACTCGATATGCAGAACGGCCCTTCTCAGAATAATGCATAACTGGATTATAATCCGCTGCAGCTGGTCAAGAAGGAGCTCATTTTAATGACTTTATAAACTTAATCTATAATAATATTTTTTTATCCCTTTTATTTTATTGTATTTTACTAATTTTATATTAAATTTTCATGCTCTTATCTTGTTTTTGTTTTTGTATTATTCTTTACACTTGTTAAAGCACTTTGTAACTTGTTTTTGAAAAGTGCTCTACAAATAAGGATTATTATTATTATTATTAATATCAGCTGATTCATTTCTTGTATTATTAATCTGAATCTGTGAAGTAACAGAAATGTGGTGAAGCTAAAAGTACAATACTTGTAGTGGAGTAGAAGTGTAAAGTAGCAGGAAATGGAAATACCGCCAGGGACAATTTAAGAGGAGACACGCCACTTAAAGAATCCTAAATAGAATCCTATTGGGAAAAGCCCGCAACGCCGAAGATGGCGGTTGTACGCACATGTCCCGCCCCTCCTGCAAGACAGCCAATCGTCTGCGTTTTAACTGCCGAGCCGGGAAACACATTAAGCCAATCGTGTGGTTCCACTAGCAGGTGTGTGACCAGATCAGAATATGTCTGCCAAAATACTGCGTGAAAAGGCGGCAGAATTAATTGCAATATGTGTTATGGCAGTGGTTCTCAAAGTGGGGTCCGGGGACCCCCGGGGGTCCTTGAGGAGGTTCCAGGCTGTCTCCACAACATCAGTTAGCTTAGCGTTTGTTCAAGCGCTCTGGCGGGATGAGGTCGGTGTCGTGTAGGGTGACCATACGTCCTCTGTTTCCCAGACATGACCATGATTTTTTCTGCTCTCTACAGTTGCCATTCGGCCCCGCCTTCTCGCACGCCACCATTTATCGGTCATGTACACGCCCCTTCACGCAAACACTGATCAAACTGCTCAGTCATCGCCCTCAGCACCACAGTAACAGCCAAGAGACAGAGCAGCGGCACATGGCGCCTGAACACTGTAAAAAATGGCCAAACTCAACACAAACAGAGGAATTACTTTAAAGGTTCCTGTGTTTTCGTCTCAGTTGGGATCCGCGTGAAGCAGAACGCAAGAACTGCAAAATCTGGTCCATACGAGTCAGTGTCAAATAATAATAATCTCCGCAAAACATATCACTGCAGCTGAAGGAGAGATTCGTCAGTTAAAGGTGTTAAAAGCTAAACTCCCGCGTCCTCTTGTTGAAAACCAATTGTTTTTCAAGCCGTTACATGGCGGGCCAGAAAAAAGTCAGATTATTTCAAATCACGTGCACGTTTAACTCAGTCGGGACTCCCGTTAGGTAGGTTGTAGAGGTGTGTCAAGCAGGCCAGAGACTCTTTCGATTGTCCTTCAGTACTCTTCAAAGTAAAAGCTTTTAAGAAACTCAACATGAAGCATTTCTCGCGCTTTTATTTTGAGTAACTGTTGCTGTCATGACTGAGATCTATTTCAGCACCAGCCGCTATCTATTTATTTAGTTTTTATTTTTCTGATTTCAAAGCAATCTGGCCAGATATTATTGCCGGTTCTGGTCTAAAATAACCGCCTGGACAAAGATGCTGACTTTGGTACCTCACAGTAAAGCTACTCTCCACCACAGATTATTTATTAGTTTGACACTGAATGTTCTGATGAGCCCACTTTTCTCCTTTTCAGGGTGACTTGTTAGCAGCGCTTTCTCGTCCCTGGTCACGTACCCCGCAGGCCGGCCCGCCTGCATGGCCGCCATCTCCCTCAGAGTGTCCTCTGAGTACAGGCCGATGGGTGAGTTATACTGCTTCCTCTGAGCGGGGCTGACCGCCGCTCTCCCCCCGGGAGAGTCTGCCTCTGCAGGCCCGGAGGAGGCACTGCAGGCCGACAGGCGGCCGTTCACCTGCACTGACTGATGGAGCAGGAAGGAGGGGGTGGAGACGGGGCGGGGAGGGAGCAGAGAATGTTGGGTAATAACTATCAATATCTGATCAATATGTTTTATAGACAAGTTAGAATGTAAAGGTAAATGTTTGACTTTTCCAAAAATCGATCAAGTTATTTCCAAATGTGATTATCTGAGTCTCGCCTGTAACAAAAAAAAAATGTTTTTTTATATTTTCAATATTCATATACATTATTATGACCAATATCTCCTCATGTTTCTGGTCAGTTCATTCATAAAGCTGAAAAGCGTTTATATCATACAGACCTCAAAGATTAATTGATTGTTTCCAGGGATTAAAGATATTGATCATTTTTATTTATATGTTTTATATATTGTGTCTTTCTTCCTGTGGCCACCAGGAGGCGGCAACTCATCATGTTGAACCAGTGGCGTTCCCCCTCAGTGTGTGTGTGTTATCTCTTTTCTTTTCTCAGAGCACAACTCATTCACGTTGGCCCACTCTGAAGTATCCAGGTTCTGACTCTCACAGAGAAAAAATAAATCTCTATATGTTGCAGACAAAATGTGAATTATCCGTAGTGGCGCCCCAAAAAGACACAGCAGCGTTTAAATCAAACGTCTGCAGGAGTTCAGAGACGCTGAGGAGAAAAATGTAAACAGTGAACACATGAAGACGAGTAATGTGACGTGTGAAAATTCATTTACAGATTCAAACAACGGGAAGATTGCAATTTCTTTAACATTTGAGCTATTCTAACTATGTTTATCAATCAGACATTCATGCCAGAACTCCAGGGCCGAAAAGTCAAAAGAATGATCTCCTTGACACTTTTCCTTGACCTTGATGGAAAACGTCATGAGGTCAAGGGCTGAATCCGACTGCCCTTACTCTAAGCTGAGTTAATTATGCGACGGCGGATGTTATTGACGTGGCTCTGATGTGGTGAAACTTTCTTTTTATCGAGCATTATACAGACATTCAGCTGGTAGAGACGTATCAATGAAAGGAAATACTGAAGATAATAAAGTGTCTAAACATAATAAATCGCACATAATAAAAAATCATTATTTAAAATATAACGTTTACTTTTTTTGGACATTTGAATTGAATTCAACCACAAAAAAACCCATTAAGGCTTACTTTACTAATGTAAAACTTCCCTACTAGAAATATCAGATTCACCACGTCACTTAATGATGCAAATTAGGCATAAACGAGAAACCAGGGCTTGCGAAAGGTTCCTAGGTTCGTATCGAATATGCACCAACAGGCATCGGGGGAATCCGTGTGCTATCTTGGCTTGCAGTCTGCAAGGAAGAGGTATGATGCGAATTCGCGACAGTCGGAACAACGTGACTTAACTAACTCAAGTGAAATGACGTTTTTCCATCACCAGTACCAGCTCGCCTCGACTCGGTTTGGCCCTGCTCCGTTTTCCATTGCAGATAGTGGCCCTCAATGTAGCTTGTCGTCATAACAACGCCACACACACACAACAGCCGCAACGTAATGTTCACTGCGACACTGCGATCCACACCGCTTTCTCGTTTTTAAGTTAAAAAGTTTCAACATTCCTCAGGATGTAAAGACAGATAAGCGGTATGAAAACCTTCCAGCTGTGTTTTCCTCTGCCGTTGTTGCTGCAGCGGTCTGTGCGACGGCGGGAGCAGAGGGCTCTGTGAGCGGGCGGCTGGCCGGCCTCGCAAGGTTGGCGCAGGTTTCCCCCGCCGTCACTTCTCGTAAAACTGTCAATATCTGAAATCTACACAGCTGATTTCTCACCTCAAAACTTCTCAGAAGTGGATTTAGTGATGAAATAACGTATGAAAACTGTAAAATATAAATTTTCCTGCTGCTGGCCTCTGTCTGGTGAAATGATGATGCAGTGAATAGTGACGATTCTCTCTGACCAATCAGCAGCCTGTGTGTAGTTTCCCTCAGCTCGCTTGGAACCTCGACGGAGGTGATACAAAAAGAAAGGACCTGGAACAGGTACAGGTGCAACATTTCCACAGTGGAAAGCCAAACAAAGGCGAGTCGAGTCGAGCTGGTACCGTGCGGTGGAAAAGGGGCTAATGTTGACTTTTTGTTTCACACGGGGAACATCGGTCTCCAGACTGAAAGTTCGGTTTCTGTCGACCCCTTCACCTCCTCACTCTGACTTTTCTCATCCTAAACCTACCTTTGGCGTCCATAAATGAAGCTACAGGGTTTCCCTCCAGAGCGTTACAAACTGACGCCAACGGGTCTTGACCATGCGTCCATATGTGACATATTGTTCTAAACAAACTTCTCTGAGCAGGGGCAGTGACGACATAGACCGTGCGTTTCATATCTCTGTCAATATATATTTACATCACTTGTCTTTTACACCAGCTGTTATCGCCACTTAGATACTTCGGGTCATTTCACTCCTAAAGCAAAGAAGACTATTCGACAGCAACTCAAATGCATTATGAGGTAAGTTACCTGTTGGTGAGGGATCATGGGAATAGCGGCGTCGATTCTCGGTGTCGTCATGAGAACGGGACGCTTCGCCCTGCAGGAAGAAAAGAAAACAGAGGCGGTGAAATAAAAAGTTCTCCTGACGAGCCATTAACTTTCACATGGTGTGTTCGGAAACATTTCCCAGTCGGTCAAATAACTTTTTTCTTCCACGAGAATTTCTTCTTCTACATTTTCTTACTTTGGTTCCTGTAAATGAGGAGCTGTTTGAGTTCAGTCAGTTCAAGATTAAATAATTGGAATAAAAAGTAATATGAATACACAGAGACCAACAAGACTTTATTTTATTGGAATAATAAAATAATAGAAGTTTAAGTCCAATACACAGCAGGACACAGACAGAAATACAAACAATTTAATAAAATATAAAATATAATATAAATAAATGCATAATATTTAATATATATATATAAAGGTTCAGTCCTTCTTCTTCTTCTTCTAACATACGTAGTAAACGTAGTGATGAGTGTCTGCACTGCCTGAATTCTACCAGAAGTAGAACAAGAAGATCGTAGTGACGAGTGAGCTGCACTAATTTATAACAAAACATCAGATTTTAGTGAATGAGGCACAAACTAAATGCTGTCAGAGATAAAACCCCAAACCGAGAAATCCAGCCTGCAGCTTTATTAAGAAGCTTGTTACCAAGATAACAATTCTTTCTGTGTCACACAGCAGGAGATCTGAACATGTTATTGATCATCACACAAAACAGTACTCGTGCACGGTGCTTCTTTTGAGTTCGGTTCTCAACTGCCACAACTTTCATAACCGCTGTTCCAGATTTCACAGCTATTGAATAATCAATTCCACGTGACAGCGTGTGAAGGTGTTTCATCGATTTCATCGGTTTGTTTGAGAGCCCGAGTGTTCTGTAACATCAGTTACTTTACCTGTGAAATCCCTCCCTGTGTGGGTGAAACACTCTGTTTACTCTTCAGCTGAAGGACACAGAGAGAAGCAACACTGAACGTGTGTCAACATCCTCTGTTCACAAGAAGCTCCTGCAGAACGAAGGCGGCGACAGGAAAAGCTTACAGAAGAGGAAGAGGAGGAGGAGGAGGGTCAGAGGTCAGAGCACACTCACTGTGAGTGTCACGGTCAAAAGCTCAGACTAGAATCTGAATCAGGTTTATCTAAAAATCTGAAGTACTAATACCTCACTGTTAAAATACTCACAGTTACAGTAAAAGTATGTGAGTATAATCAGGACTTAAAGTGTTAAAGCAGTAAAATGTTGGGGGCAGACCAGGACCGGATCGTCCCTCGCCGACACCGGATTATCTTCCTCCGACAACCTCCGAATTTGCACATCGTAAACAAACCAAACACGGCGACACTAGCAAAGTAGCAAAGTGTCATTTCTTTAGTGTTGTCACATGAAAAGATATAATCAAACATTTACAAAAATGTGAGGGGTGCACTCACTTTGGTGAGATACTGTATACACATCAGATACTTTAATGTCGTACCTCCAGCTTTACTGCATTGAGCACCGATGTCCTTATTTGTGATGTTCGATTCTAGTGTCTCCTTAGGAGAATATTATATGTTTATTTAACCAAATAACGCTCTTTTTTGTTAACACCGAGTGCCTGTAGTTCCTCCTCTCTGGCTACATATGGCCCCAACAAACCCTACAGGTAAGTCAGAGCACACTGTATGGTGCCTGAGAGGTGAAAGCAGGAGCTGCTGCACACTAAGCACAAGGAAGTAACTGAAGGTGTCCACTAAGTCTGACATTGGGCCAACTTTTTTTGAAGCCGTGCCATGGCGGGCCAGAACATTATTCAGTCAAATTATTTCAAACCCTTGGATGGGCCCACTCATGTGCACGTTTAGCTCAGTTGGTAGAGTGCGGGACTCACGTTGGATGAGTTGAAAGATTGATCCTAAAATCCTGCCGACTTTCTTTTGCGCCCTTGTTAAACAAATTGATCAGCCTATAAGGACACTTTTTCACATGTTCGCAATAAAGCATGTGCCGCAGTGTGTGCGCGTCCCGGCGTTTAATCCGCACTCATAAACCTGCGGACACTTATTTTCATTTCCCTGAGGAAATTCAGGAGAATCCAATCACACGTTTACTGATGGCTGTTTTAGAGGTGTGTCAAGCGAGCCAGAGACTCTTTCGAATGTCCCTCAGAACTTTTCAAAGTAAAAGCTCTCAATAAACTCAATATGAAGCATTGCTGCAAAAAAAACAACATTCTTGCGCTTTTATTTTGGAGGCACAATCATTTAAGAGGAAGTGATTATGTGAGTAACTGTTGTCATGCCTGAGATCTATTTCACCATCAGCTGCTATCAATTTATTAATTTTTTATTTTTCTGCTATCAAAGCAATCTGATCAGCAATAGGGCCAGATATTATTCTGGCGGCCAGATCGCTGGTGTACACCATCAGCTGCTCTCTTCTGTCTTCTGGAATATGGTGACTGGACACTGATTTCTTTGAGAATATCAATCTAAAATGATAAAGGTGAGTGGAAAAAACACCCTAAAACGTGCCTGGATTCCTACATAAAAATAATAAATTTTTAAATAAACAAAATATCATCACAGAGTACGGTCTATACCTGCTCTTTAATGAAGCGCTGTGAGATAACTGTTGTTATGATTTGGCGCTATATAAATAAAATTGAATTGAAAAGATATGTCAAGCGCAAGGTAGAAGGATTTGTGTTTCCATATTTACTTGGTCATGGTGAGTGCCAGGTTGTAGTTGGCCATCTTGATCTTGTTCTGGGCCTCCAGGTGAGTCATCCCCTCAGTGCTGACGCCGTCGATGGCGACGATGACATCACCCTGGACCAGGTTACCCTGCGCCGCTTTGCTGCCCGGAGTGATCTGTCCAAACACAATGAAAAAGACTTTTAGACACTAATCTAAGAATCTTTAATCAGACACATGAAGAACCTGCTGGGATTCCACTGTGGAACATTTTGGATCTGTGGTTGGCTTGAAATTTATTAATAACAAGAACAAATCTGCGAGTCAACTATTAAAAAACAGAAAACAGAAACAGGTTGTGTTTGTATGTCACCTTCTTTCAGGATCGAATGTAGGTTAACATGTGGGATGAGTGTGTCCAGTAACACACAGCACAGGTCAGTGCTCACGTCAGGCTCCATCTTTTAATCAATTACTCATGAAAAGCCGGATGGAAAAGGTTTTCCACGAAACAATCAATCAATGGGTAAAGAGTTAAGTTGTTATGTCGGCATGCTAAAGCCCCCTTAATCTGAAAATCCATTCAAATAAACCAAAGCATCAGAGATGCCGCAGAGCAGCTACGACGTCACTTGGTAGATTTTAAAATGGTGCAAATCCTGAATGGAGCCAAACATAAATCTTCACCTGGTTTCTTTGGGATGAACCTGTTCTTAACTCTTTGTACCTGCGACAATTAACAACAAAAGTACATGGTTAAGTTTAGGAAAAGATGATTGTTTGCCTTAAAATTACTACAAAACTTATGTGACTTAAATTCAGTTAAGTTACGTCACGCAACTAAAAGGAATCAATCAGGATCACTTTTTGTTTCACACAGGAAACGAACACCCGTGTCTTGAGTGAAAGTCCAGTTTGGTCCCACCCGTCCACCTCTTTACTCAGACATAGCAGTACTTTTAGCCTTGTACAATGGCGCTAAAGGGTTTCCCCCAGAGCGTTGAAAGGCTGCCTCGTCCGCCGGAGACGTTACAATTGACGCTCTGTCAATGAGAACAATGGCTGTGCTTTGAGCTAACATCAGCATGCTAACATGCTCTCAATGATAATGCTAACATGCTGATGTTTAGCAGATTTACCATGTTAACCATCATAGTTTAGCATTTTAGCATGCTAACATTTGCCAATTATCAGTAAACACAGCTAAGGATGATGGGAATGTAGTTTTTTTGCGGGTAATTAATTAAAGCGATGGCCTGATGGTGAAGAAGAAGAGTCAGAGGATTGCCAAAGTTATTACAATTCATCCTGAGGTAAACATGAAAGTCTGAACTACATCACAATCCATTCATTAGCAATGTTATTATTGTTACGAAACTAATGAAATAAGAAAAATATAAAAACGAGGCTTTACAAAAAACAATAACAGAAACAGTCTGTTTACAAAACTAAAATAAAATAAACTAAAATTACACAGTAAAAATCTTTAGATTTTGTCTTTGTCGGTTTATTTCATAGGGCCGACTTGAGCCTGGTATTTTAGGTGGATATGAAATCAATATTCCAATTTCTTAGCTGTGCCAGAAATGTTTTAATTTAGTCCACGCCCCTCGCATCTAAACTAATCAAAACTAAATTAAAACTAAGCATTTTCAATGAATAAAAACTAAACTAACAAACCTGCTTCACTTGCTGCTTTAAAATCTGATTAATTGAACTAAACTGAACAAACAAAAAGTCAAAACTAAATGAAAACGACTGAAAATTGCAAAACTGTAATAAACTTGTCCAGTAGTTGTTGAGATATTTCAGTCAAAACATCACAAGTGTAAACCTTTTGGAGGAGCTAGATGAAAAGTCAGAGGATCCCCAAAGTCAGAGCGATTCGTCCTCTGGGGAACATGAACGTGAAAAAATTTCCATCTGGACCAAAATGGTGGACCGACTGACCGACCGACACGCCATCCATCCAGTCATGCCGCTAAAAAAAAGTGATTGGAGGGGATGCATGAGTGAGTGTGAACCTCCTAAAGCAAAGTGAGAGGCCGCACACCGTGGTATGACTTCAGATGTTTCCCCTGCAGGACCGTCGGCTCCTGAGGGAAACATTTCAGCGGGCTGACCTCGTGACCTTTCACTTACAGGGCCGGTCTGGAACCCAGAGGCCTCTGTGGCGCCTCGAACACAATGACGAGACACAAGTGTTCATGCCTGAGTGTTAAAGCCTGGACAGCTGTCCAGACACCGCCAACCCCCGGCCGAGTCACATTCACTCTGCCCGGTCGATCACTTCTCCGTGACCCCTCTATTTCCATCCACACCAAAAGAAAATGGTTGTCAAAGAAGGAGGTGACGGAAGAGGAGGAGCGCGGTAATGTGGAAAGAGGAGATGCTGGTGGAGATGGAGGAGAAAATGAAGTGAAGGTGAGGTGTGTGAGGAGATGGAGGAACAGGAAGGGCAGGAAGTTGGAGAAGGAGATGTAGGAAGAGAGGAAAGATAACATGTTGTCCTTCAGAAGGAGCAGATCCTTTCTGCATAGGATGGGTTTTCATGTACGATAAAAGATGAGCAAGAATATCTGAGGATTACTAAGAGTCTCTAAAAACTCCAATCATATCTTTTAATTTCAACCGCGTAAATGGGGAAACGTCAGGAAAACAGACTTATCATGGTGGCTCATGATGAACTGTAATAACTTTGCCAATCCTCCCTTCATGCAGCGCCACCATCAGGCCATGGTTTTAATTAAAAATTACATTCCCATCATCCTTAGTTGAGTTTACTGATAATTAGCAAATGAACAACACCTGGCTGGTTTGTTCCTCCATCTAGGTGCTATTGTTATTTATTTATTTATTTTTTAAACGTTTGTTGTTTTTAAGTAAGACAAACATAAATAGTACTTTGTAATTTATTATTTCATGCATGAAAGGGTTAAGTAAAAGTATGTAAGCATAATCAGGAATATGTACTTTTATTTTATCTTATTAAAAGTAAAATTACTCAATGCAGAATGAAAAACTTGACTGTTATTTTATTATATATTATATCATTATTCCTCATGCATTAATTTAAAATCAGGATTTTACAGCTGTAGTTGGTTGAGGTTGAACTATTTTCTATCAGACTGAGATTATGTAATGATTTTTTTCTACTATGGATTAATCTACTGATTATTTTCTCCATTAATCAATTGATTGTAAAAATTACACATGCTTTATTGCAAACATGTGAAAATATTGAGAAATGCTGTCACAGTTACTCAGAGGCCAAAGCGACATCTTCACAATGATTGTTTTGTCCAAACCTCAAAATTATTAAAAATACATTAAAATAATTAAAAGGAATTTACATATTTGTGAACTATGAAATGTTTTTACATGAAGAATGACTTAAACTACTATCAAATAGTCAATTTTTTTATATAATTTATAACAAAATGTCATCTTTTATAAACTCGAGAAAAATACAAATACATCTAATTTGTACTTAGGTACAGTACTTGAGTAAATGTATTTATTACTGTGCACCATTGGAAACCAGTAAATCCGGCGATGGCCGTACGTCAGCTTTGTTTTCAGATGGTGAGTCTGTCCTTTAACCATCTGCCTGTCTGTCTGTCAGGAGGAGAGTCTGAACAGGCTGCTGGGAAACAGGAGGAGGCTGCAGGATTAACAGAAAACTCACTCACACACACACTCACACAGTGATAAAGGTTAAATTGCACTCTGACACTTCTTCTCTTGCTCTGACTCATCCGGCTGACATTTCCTGTGAATGCGGGTTAATGTGCGTGAATGAAACCCCACCCCCTGGAGACGAGCTGTTAGCTGCCGCTGACAGTGACAGACAGCAGGGAGCCAGTCCCAGTTTACACTCTGCTCAGCTTACTGGTCCACTTCCAGTTGGAAGAGTTCCTGCACCGAGGACGGATCACAGAATAAATCCGGCAGAGCTTCAGAGCTGCTCCTGAAAACCATCCAGCACACCTAACTCGTCACATAGGGACGCTTGGTCAAGACCCCTTTGGCGTCGCCCTGAGCGCCCCTATAGAGTTGTTTTGTAATGTGAAGGGCTCCACAGTCAAGTTAGCAATAATAAATATGCAACATCCGGTCAGACTTTCAAAATAAAACTTGTTAATGTTGACAAATGTTGCAATTTTGAAACGGCACGTTGTGAAACGTTGTGAAAAGTCTGAGGCTGTTTCTCAATACCGAGTTCGCCAAGTTCAGACTTCTGTACTTTAAAGGTCGGACTTGGCAAGTTCGGCTCGGGAGTACAAACTCCCAGGAACGGGAGCATTTGGAACAGCAGCAGACTTGATGACGGCCGGACCCGTTAGCGGGCGGGACCTCACATCTCCGACAAAGTCGTAGCAATTTTTTAAATCAGCTGTCTTGAGAAATCAACCATATATTTGGAGTTTAAACAAATATATTCCATAAAAAACTCTTAAAACTACTATATGTGACACAAGAACAGCTACATACGTAACTTACGCTACATACGTAACTTACGCTACATACGGAACTTACGCTACTTACGTAACTTACGCTACTTACGTAAACTACATAACTTAAATAAAAACATTCAGTATTGACTTGTTTCACACGGGAAATGAACATCTCCTGGTTGAAAGTCCAGTTTCTGGTAGCAAATTTGCTGCTTTTCACCTGTGAGAACGGCGTTCGGTTCCTGTGCAGAACAACATTGGTTTCTTTTGTTTAATACAGTTAAGTAGCATTAGCTTAGCTACGTAAGCTTCATAGTGTTATCGTTAGCGTCAGTCTTAAAGGTGTTGAAAGCCCCCTGTAGCCCCTAACCCTTACCCTTAGGGACCTCATACTAAAATGTCAGCTAGCACAAACTAGCTATTCACCCTTCCGTTTTGGCAGAAACACAAATCAGAGGCGCTGTAGCTTAGTGGTTAAAGCGCCTGTCTCGTAAACATGAGATCCTGGGTTCAACTCCCAGCAGTGCCTTGTTGTTACAGAATTGTTGAAGTCTACAATGTTTAATCCGTTACGTTGTGAGGATCCAAGATATTATTAGACAGAACACGGCTGTTTTTCATATTCTTCTTTTTATGGAGAATTTTAACGGGATCATTATCGGCATCTTTTAACGGCGATTGTCACCCTCCAATATATCTGCCAGTTGTTTGCTCACTTGACTTGAATTAAATTTTTTTAAATCTGTAGGCAAGATGGCGACTGTTGAGGGTGAGAAGTGTCCAGCGTTGTACACTCAACCTTTTGACCATCATGAGTACACCACCCGGGTTCTCATACTGCACTGCTTTTTACCATATTTGTCTGACTGATCGTACTTATGCACTTAAAAGTACACGTGACAATTGGAAACATCAGCTACACAGAAGCTACCCCCCAGTGAAATGTAGCAAGCTAAGCTACAGCAATATGGCAAAAGTTGCTTGTAACTAAGCTACTTTTAATTTTTTAATATTTTATAGTTAGGTCAATTTATATATATATATATATATACACTCACACACACAGTACAGGCCTAGTTTATATTGAACAAATCTCTCATCTCATTTCATGGAAACTCTGCCATCCCGTCACACAAAGCAATCCCAGTCCCGGCTGTTCTCATCTGTGACACCACGATAGTAGAACAAGCTACCACACGCCATCAGAGCGGGGGCGTCCCTCTCTTCTTCTGCACTGGGGCATTGGGATCTTGTTATTAGGACCAGAGGTAAGACTGCCCCCTAGTGGTCCAACAACACCACTACCAGCAGCAACTTAGTTTTCCCAGGAGGTCTCCATTCCGGGTACTGGCTAAGCCCAAACCCGCTTAGCTTCGGTCAATCAGCAGTACGGCTGCTGGTCTGGCCCCTAGCTCAGACAGAGGCGCTGTAGCTTAGTGGTTAAAGCGCCTGTCTTGTAAACAGGAGATCCTGGGTTCAACTCCCAGCAGTGCCTTGTTGCTACCGAATTCTTAATGTCTACAATGTTAAATCCTTTATGTTGGGAGGATCCCTGCTGAGATATTATTCATATAAAATAAGATGTAAAACTGCCAGAGTATTTAGCCCTTTCTGACTGCATGGTATGTGTTTGTTGTGTACATCCTGGACAGGGGAGAGTGGGGAGAGTTAAGGTGTCTTTACAGTGAGGACATGACAGTAAGGTCTCCAACTAAAATATGTACACATATTGTAAAATGTGAAGTCAGGGCACATCTGGAATGTGAACGCGGCCGTTGTGTATCATAATGATGTGCTACTCACAGCACCATTACTGTAAAAATCTATCAAATTGACCAACTGTATAGAAAACGTTTCAGCTCATAACGTGAAGTAACACGGCTTTAACGTGAAGCTACTTTGCTAACTAGCTTACCGAGACGAGTCGTCATCATCCACAGAGACACAACATTACGTCCTCTTCAGATGCTCCGGTGTTTCCAGGAGAGCTCAGCTTTGCTGCAGTTTACGACCTTTCTGGCTGAGTGAAGAGTGAAATGCTGCCACACCTTGGTTGTGAAGGTGTTACTGCAGCTCTGATGTTGTTATAGTAACTTTACTGTTCACATCACTTTACTAAAATATCAGCTAGCACTAAGTATCTAGCCTAAGTACCTATTAATGTTAACTCAACAAACATTTTGGTTTTCATACCACCATTCAGAGGCGCTGTAGCTTAGAGGTTAAAGCGCCTGTCTCGTAAACAGGAGATCCTGGGTTCAACTCCCAGCAGTGCCTTAATGATGAGGACCCTAAATTACTTTACATTTATTCATTTAGCGGACGCTTTTATCCAAAGCGACTTACAATTGCTATACATGTCAGAGGTCGCACACCAGTGAAGTTCTTGGTGAATAACTGAAAAGTCACATACATCTTTAAATGTTCGTCTTTGATATGACTGAATGTTTAATTGGAAGGAAATCAGTGCTCACGCAGGCGCTGTGGCTTAGTTGGTTAAAGCGCCTGTCTAGTAAACAGGAGATCCTGGGTTCAAATCCCAGCAGTGCCTTTGAGCAAGCTCATTTTTCAACACACTTCCTCAAGCTGTCTTCCCAACTACAGGCGTTTAGAGTAGATGACTAGTAGATGTAATTTCAGGATGAGGGGGGCGGGGGTCTTGGCAGATCTCACCTGGAAAACCCTGCCCTACGTGTCTAAGGGAAACCGGTTCCTGGTTGTGGGTTTTGGTGTGTGAGGCTCAAAAATGTAAACTATGTGTGCCTTTTTACCAGCTGTAAGATTTTCTTCACTGCCGTCAGTATAGGGATGCAGCGATTACCGGATTTCACTATTAACCGTGCTTTAAAACGTTAATTAATTGTAAAGGCTGCGCTACACCGAGTGTTTCTCTTGCACGGAACGAAACTGTGGCAACTTCCACAAAACGAAAACAAAGTTTCAGGAGCGGTGCACCAGCTGAAGTGTCCTGCTTATCAGAGGCTACTGTACACTGGCTAAACTATGGCAGAGGGGCCAAACTGTGAAGCTTTATTTCCACCAAAGAAACGGCTGAAGTCGGCAGTGCAGGGGCATTTCAGGTGCACTAAGTCTGACCAGGGTGTTACTGAAGATGACGGATCACCTGTTCAAAAACTTGCCGTTCAAAGGTTCCTGCTAAAGGAGCGAATAACTACATTAAACTTGATGCAGCACCTGCGGGATCTCCACCCGAGCATCGATGCCGAAACTCGATGAACGTGCAACGCTCACAGCGAGCTCGCATGCATGCCGCAGTCAAAGTAGTTGAACTTTAGCGCTGAGCAGCTTCCACGCAGTGCTGAAAGGGCCTTTATGGAAGACAGAATGTAGTCCTCATAACAATTTCAGACACTGAACAATTAACGTTACATCATGTTGCCTCCTGTCTGTGCTGAGAAAATGTTGCCAGGTGTAAAACGCTAACATACACCAGGAGCTTATAGACTTTCAGGACAATAGGCTACCAATTAACTGCATTTCAGTTCACACTGCACTCAATTTCTTTCAATCATTTTCACTAAAACATATGTTTGGATGAGAGCTGATAACGGTAACAGTTCAGTTTATTCCCCTCCTTTAAAACAATTTCCCCTGGTGGATAAAAGTTAATATTCCTCTTATATTAATAGGCTAATACTTACATATTATAGAAATATAACTGTTAATGTAATTAAATATTAAAAATCAACTTAAGTCATTACTAGTGTTGTGAAATTAATTAATGCATAATAATCGTAATAATTGTGAAACTGTGATTATTTCTCTGACAATAATCGTACCAGCAAATCTGTAATCATTGCATCACTATGTCAGTTAACTTGTTGGTCTCCGGTGCTGTAGCTTAGCTGGTTAAAGCGCCTGTCTTGTCAACAGGAGATCCTGGGTTCAACTCCCAGCAGTGCCTCAATAAAATCTGTGCTTAACTCAAAGTGACCTTTATGAATGAAACGGTACTGAACCTCTGTGTTCTGCTGTTTGTTTGCTGACTCCAGCTGATTTCAGGGTCACTCAGCTTCCAGATTAATTCAGCACAACCGACTGGATTACAGCGAACAAATGTTTGCAGAGTTTGTCTTTCAGGAAACTGCTCGCTGAGCCCGAACAATGTGAGGCCTGTCCAGGCTGCAGAGTGGCCTACTTTCACTCTGATCCATTCACACTGACCCACATACATTTTATACACTGACACACACACACTTCCAAGGTTCAGACCACAGAATTTACATATGCAGATCCCCTCCACGAACCCCGTGTCCACATCTACTCCCAGATTCTCTTCAGCTCTTTTGCTGAAAACAGCTTGAACTACAAAAGCATTAAGTAAAAAGTCCTGCATTCAAAATCTACTACTTACTACTTAAGTGAAAATACAGAAGTAATAGCAGCTAAATATACTTAAAGTATCAAAAGTAAAAGAACATTCCTCAGAATAAAATAAAAACAAAACCGGATATGAGAGTTGCTGTGGCTTGGTAGGTTAAAGCGCCTGGTTCAGATCCTGGTTTAAATCCCCAAAGAAAACACCTCCAATCCAAAGTAGGTTCCTCAGACTGTACACCACCAAGACTTTACTTCTTTATTATACAAGCCAACAGAGATCATGGGGGGGAGGGTCCCTGGTTCTGTTCGGCATCACATGAAGATAAGGGTTTAATAATAAAGGAGATTTGAAGATAGACTTTTACTCTCTGTTTCTCAGCTGTTCGAACCCAGATTTGTCTCTAACTGTCCGGTGGAGTTAATAATGTGAATCTGGATTTTATCAAACACACCGACCAACCAACCAGGCAGCAGTGACTCAGTAGGCCTGTGACAGTAGCTGTGAACAGAGTCAGAGGAGCAGAGAGGTAACTGATAACACCTCTGTGTGCAGGCTCACTGACCTTCAGAGGCTAAAAACAGCCTTCTGCCTGTCAGCAGCCGCAGACGCCCACAGCCACACTGCAGGCCTCGGGCTGCAGACCCCCCGTGCAGGCCTCGAGCTGCAGGCCTCGAGCTGCAGGCCTCGAGCTGCAGGCCTCGAGCTGCAGGCCTCGAGCTGCAGACCCCCCGTGCAGGCCTCGAGCTGCAGACCTCGGGCTGCAGACCCCCCGTGCAGGCCTCGAGCTGCAGACCCCCCGTGCAGGACTCGAGCTGCAGACCTCGGGCTGCAGACCCCCCGTGCAGGCCTCGAGCTGCAGACCCCCCGTGCAGGCCTCGAGCTGCAGACCTCGGGCTGCAGACCCCCCGCTGCAGGCCTTGAGCTGCAGGCCTCGAGCTGCAGACCCCCCGTGCAGGCCTCGAGCTGCAGACCTCGGGCTGCAGACCCCCCGCTGCAGGCCTCGAGCTGCAGGCCTCGAGCTGCAGACCCCCCGTGCAGGCCTCGAGCTGCAGACCTCGGGCTGCAGACCCCCCGTGCAGGCCTCGAGCTGCAGACCCCCCGTGCAGGCCTCGAGCTGCAGACCTCGGGCTGCAGACCCCCCGCTGCAGGCCTTGAGCTGCAGGCCTCGAGCTGCAGACCCCCCGTGCAGGCCTCGAGCTGCAGGCCTCGAGCTGCAGGCCTCGAGCTGCAGACCTCGGGCTGCAGACCCCCCGCTGCAGGCCTTGAGCTGCAGGCCTCGAGCTGCAGACCCCCCGTGCAGGCCTCGAGCTGCAGGCCTCGAGCTGCAGGCCTCGAGCTGCAGACCTCGAGCTGCAGGCCTCGGATTGTAGGCTGGATGCTGGTCCAGGCAGTATAGACAAATGTCAGGGTGCTGTGGGTGATAAGTGCAAACTCTCCACGTGTGCAGATATATGTTGTACCGCTCAGATCACCTGGAAAAGTGCAGTACATAGCGTCAGCTAAATGTAAATGTAAATCACATAGCTTACCGACCCTTTCGGACAATTTCAGTCTGGTTGAAAATCGCACAGATCGCTCTCAAAGTCTTTCATGTTTTCAATCTACAGACTCAACGTGTTTTCATCATACGTGAGCTGGTGCCTTCACATGCTCTTTGATGGTCCCATTTCCAGAGTTGTGTAGTCGTTGAGAAAAATCAACATGACTAATGCTGCCTTGTCACGGTCAGCCATGTATTTTCGTTCACTTTCACCGTCATGCACCTGGAACGTTTTGAGGTCGGAAGTAAAACTTGTAAATTTCCAACAAAGCAGCATTATTGTTTTATCCCAAACCATGATCTTTTGCTAAGCCTCTCACAGGCTTCTAACACGAGGCTAAAGGTTATGTTTAGCCATATAATCTTGCTTAAATACACCGGAGAGATACATTAGTACACGTCTGCTTGATTTAGAGTATAGCAGCCTCCGGCCCCCGCCCGGAGGAACATGCCCCAGCAGCCGGTGAGCAGGATGCAGTGGGATCAGGAGCTCAGTGAGAGCTGAGTCAGCTCGATGTGTTACACCACGAGTCGAGTTACCGAGAGCTCGGCTTTCACTCGGACTGTAAAACTAAAACTATTAGAGCAGCTCAGCAGGCATGCAGAAAAAACACAGCACAGTTACTAAGGTTGTTCATGGCTGCAGAACAGATGAGTCAGCATATTATAAGTATCAGAATCAGAACAATGGTTGATATATGCCACCAAGGGCGTCACTTTGTGTGGAAAAGCGGTAGGGGCATTTAAGGGCTCATATTAGGGGTATTACAAAACTCTTACTCTGATGCTATTTGAAAGAAATATTCATATTAACATTGCATTTCATGTTTTACTATTGTGCAAGTAAACCTTTCTCATAGAATTTGTATTTTTTATTTAACATTTTCTTGTTGCAAGTTGCTAATTTTCAGAAAGCTTTTTAGCAAATGCTTTCAAAAAGTGGTGGGGACATGTGCCAAGCGTCCCCAGTGTAAATGACACCTATGTATGCCACTGGTATGAAAATGCAGTTACTATGTTGAAGCAAGCTGGACTACAAACTACACACAGAGGTTTATCTGAGTGGATTTAAAACATGCAGGCACAATGAAATGCTAAAATGAATCTTAATCTGATTTTCTGACCTTAAGTTGCTGCAGACTCTAAGGAACATTCTGGTATTTAGTATTTAATCTGTTCTTTATTTATGTATTTGTATTTAATCTTCCCTACACTGTTATGACCAGAGAAACATTTCTATTCATTATTTGATTGTTTACAGATCTCTTACAGAACACATCTTAAGCTGAAGGTCAGAGTCAAAAGTCTATTCCTTGCAATAAAATAATATGCTACTTCCACCATCTTCACTGTTGTTCAAACAAACTTTCAGTGACTTCTCTCTGCTTTAAAAGCTGCTTCACCTGAACTCTTCTCTTATTGCGTGACTGTTGTATTCAGCTTCTTTCATACCCATAAACTCTTGTGAACATGCTGTCCTCACCTGCCTGCTGCACAAACTCGGAGCTCAGCTCAGTCGGCCCTTCAGAGGAGATGTCAGTCTGCTTTATTGCAGAGTTTAGAGATATGGCAAAGAAATGGGTACAGGACAGCGCAGGAGAGAGAGAAAAACCACATAAAGCCGGGATATCTGAGGCCGGCGACATCTCTCTGAGCTCTTATAAGAATGAGAAGTGATGTGAAATGTGATGGCGGGGTGGATAAGACTCTTTCCTTTGGTGTGAGAGACGTGGGTTTAATTCCCCACTGTGACACATCCACCATTGTGTCCCTGAGACACGTAGACACTTAACCCCTAGTTGCTCCACAGGCCTGTGACTTCTGACATATATAGCTATTGTAAGTCACTTTGGATGAAAGCTGCAGCTAAATGAATAAATGTAGTATAAAATGTAAGAAGCAGCCTGTGTGGGGAAACTTTAAAAATTAATCACGGTATGATGTTTTTATAAAAAAGTAAATAAGAGCAAGAAGACGTTTTCCACATTTGAAGCTGCAGCCTCCATAAAGGATTTTACTTACCATAGCTATCCAATCAACAGCCCATTTAAAAAAACAACTAAGTTACGAAAGTGCTGCACAAAAGATGTTAACACATAAAACACAGACAACACACAACCAGTGACTCAGAACACTAAAAAGACAAAATGAAGGCCACACGGCTCTCATTGTGAATTAAAAGCCAGGGAATAAAAGTACGTCTTTAGGCGAGATTTAAAAGATTCGAAGGTCGGGGGCCATTTTGACGTCTGGAGGAAACTCATTCCACAGTTTAGGGGCCTGGTTGTTTTAGGGACGACAAGCTGCAGCTGATCAGGAGAATCAGAGATATGAGGCGACAACCTTTTTGACTTAAATACAAACAATAAAATCTTAAAAATAATTCTAAAATGGACAGGCAGCCAGAGCAGTGAGGCCGTTTCAACACGTTCACTGAACGTACGTACATATTTAGCGTGTAGTTAGTATTTACATTCACAGTACGTTTGAGCCTGTACATGGCATTTGTTGACAAGAAGTAACATATAGAATACCACCCTAAAGAAAAATCGACTTATCAACAAAATATCCAGCGCCTTAATAATGTTCAGCCTTCCTCCACATGCGTCTGTGCACATGAATAAACCTGACGCCCAGCCCAGGGCAGCAGATTGGGACTGATTCAGCTTTATCTTCCCGTTTATCCCACAGTTTCATTTCTGCTCCCTGAACCTGCTGCTCTGAATCCGAGCAAACAATGAACCGCGGAGCCCAGAGGCATGATGGGAAGCGTCCGCCGTCCCTCGCTGCCACAAAAGCCTCCAGTTCTGGAAAAACGTGAACCCGTCCAGCGAGCGAAGCTGCTGTCACTCTGACGGCAGATTATCAGCACATGGCGACGCACGCAGAGACGGAGATATTTGATCCAACAAAGCTCGGGGTGTGTGTGTGTGGGCTCGTGTTGATTCACTGGGTATTAACATATTTGTAGTGAAAGCCTGCAGAGCGTGTGTCTAACAGGCTTTTCTGTTCCACATAAACACACACAGACAGTTCACAGCACAGTGCAGGGCGGCAGGACAAATCTGGACGATTTAAATCACCAAAATAAAACATGTATTTGTAACTGATTTTCACGCTGGAGGTCTAATAACTGATTTTCACGCTGTAGGTCTAACAACTGATTTTCACGCTGTAGGTCTAATAACTGATTTTCACGCTGTAGGTCTAACAACTGATTTTCACGCTGTAGGTCTAACAACTGATTTTCACGCTGTAGGTCTAATAACTGATTTTCACGCTGTAGGTCTAATAACTGATTTTCTCGCTCTGTTATTTTACCTGGAATGCTTTAATTTGAAATAATTTTGCCTGTTTTGTTCCAGCTCTCTGACCCCTTATATTTACGATGGATCTGGCGTCCAATCACAAGTAATGAGCTCCCAATCACAGCACAGTGGGGCGGGACTATAGCGATCAAATCAGCGGTCGAATTACAGTGACTAACTTCCTGTAGTTTTTAGAGCACCTGCATGCACCTGTCCTTTTCCCCAAACACACCTTTCTCTGCCTCGTATTCACAATTCATTCACACTTTTTGCAGCTGTGAGAACTTAATTTATCAGGATGGATGGGATGAAAGTCACACTTTAAAGCTATTGTTTTTATTATACATCTGATGCAAAATACTTTATTAATCCCTCAGGGGGGAAACTGCCACCGTACAGACACCACATCTCAATGCAATACAGAATAAAGGGACAGCACTATTCACAAGAAATAGTGAAAACAATAATGTAGCAGGTAGGGCTGACACGATCCATCGACAAACTTGAGTAGCACGATTACTAAAAAGCATCAACAAACACTGTTGTTGTTCTCCGACTCGTTAGTTTGGGTCGTAACGTTACAGTGGTGAGTTACACAGCTGATCCTGGACCAGGGGGCGCCGAGCAAGAAGTATTGATGAAATAATCTGTTGAATACATGAGTGATAAAATAATCAATAGCTGCAGCCCTGGTGGCAGGTTACATATGACATCCACCTGCATGCTGACAGTTCTGAATAGACCTCATTTGGTCACCTTGCCAGACTACAAAGCGGCTCAGAATCAGTGTGCAGTCTGGATTCGGGACTAAACTGGCGGATTTGGCTGGAAAACAAAAGTAAAACAGGTTGACAGTGAAAATGAAACTCTGCAGACGTGGAGGAGAGAGTGCTGTCTACGGCACAGCGAGCCGAGAAGGAGTTTCATCTGCAGCTGACAGGGAGGCTGAGCTGCACCTCGTCTCTCAGGAGATTTTCAAAGCTTTCCCAGTAATAAATATTGATGCTTCACAAACCTTGAAGCACATGTTTCCATCCACTGAGGTGGATCTCTGCCCCTCCTTCACTGGAGGACGACTGAATTAGATCACAAACTCAAACACCAGATCTTCTGTCACACAGGGAGGAGGCTTTAAACCTGGCACACATAAGCAGCACCACACTCAGGGCGGCGTTCACAGTTCCTGCTGTTACTTTCTGTTCACCTTGTTGTCTATCTGACATGCTGCATATATCTTTTTTTTGCTTTCAGAGGAATGTGCTCTGTAGGAGTCTGATGTGACAATACTCCTCGTCATGTATATAAACAAGATGTACTTCAGTTTCTTGTTCTCGGATGAAGATAAAGTTCTTGTGATATCAGCTGCGTCTTGAGATATCGTAAAATCATTTAACAAAGGTATGAACTCAAACGCCAAACTCTCTGATCGATTTGCTTCATTCAGTTTCTCTCCTGCAGTCAGTTCAGCTGCATCTTAGGACACTTTAGTTTCAAATTGTTTGATTACAAGTCGGCCAGGGAGCAGAAACAAAGACAAGAAACAATAAACAGTCCAGGTTAGAGGTGTCGTGCTCTCCCAACACTTTTCACCTTTCCAATGCACCTTTTCCTAGGACTTTTTTCACGAAACTACAAGTGTCGCAGAGCGGGTGTGTTACGGATACGTGGTGTCGTCAAAGACGCTGTGCACAAAGTTTTGCCTGATAGGCTCCTGACCTCCGTTCCTCTTTGAGATTTTTGCAGCTAAAGTTTCTATCCCCGCGTCGTCGTCAACCCCCGATGGTACGTACTGCAGTTATGGTGCATTCACATATTGGGCGATGAGACCGTGGATACAGAGCCATGAAATCACTTTAAATTTTTTTTGCCAGATTGATTTTTCTTTTTTCCCAAATTCTGTTTTCCGAAAAAAAATTTTTAGAATTCTGTGTTTTAAAGTTTAAGCACATTTTGTCATCAGAAAGAGTGTAATCATGTTATGGATGAATAAAATTTCAACAATTAAATCAATATCAATGAATTTGATGTATCATGCAAATATGTAGAAATATTCCAACGTAGGTGCAATTATTTATGGGCATAATTCACAGTACATGTAGTGCAGAGGTCACTAATAGGCGGACCGCCGTCCTCTCCGGACCGCCGACCTACAACCCATTTATTATTGAGACTTACTACCTCGTGACGGAGCGTTTCTATTTTAACCCCCCGCAGCTTTTCTAGCATTTACTGTACTGGTTTAGAGGACCAGGAAACTCACAGACCAATCGCATGTGCTCCAATCGTCTCATGTGACGCTGCTCAGCCAATCAAATCTGTGCATACCGATGCTTGCGAGTCGAGTCCGCGAGATTCACCAGAGACGTTTTGGAAACACACCCGAATTGAGGAGACGAAAGATAAAAGAGATTTCACATGACTTTTAATCAAGAATGTACAGATTTTTACATGTACATTCCTCCCACGGGCAGTTCAAAACCAGAATATCTCATAGATCTCCAATATGCTAGCTGGAGCTCACGTTTCTCACTGAACAACAGAAAGTAGGAAAGTGGTAGCTCTGTAAGAGGAAATGAAAGAGAAGAGGAGGCATTACAGCTGTTCATTTGTTATGATGTGTTGAGTGTTTATTATAAAATCGGTTAAGACTACACTTCATCACTTCAAGCTACATTTGATTTGACAGTCCGTTGTTGACTAAAAACATGTGTTGATACAACTATAGGTTATAGTACTGAATGATAACGCAATTTCGTCGTTTTGATGTTCCGGACCTTTGCTTCAGGAAATTTTCTCTAACTAGACCTCTTTGAAATCTAATTGAATACCCCTGATGTAGTGTAACAGTAGGATATTAAAAATACTTTAATTAATAAGGGATAATTCACAATAAATTAATTGTCCTATCAAACAGGTTTTACTTGACAGCCTCCGTATGCTGCTGAACACCCAGTATAAGCGGGTCTGACGGTCTTGCATCTGCCGATGTGGTTTCCCTTCGGAGAGTTTGTTTGTGGAGGAGCCGGTGAGCCCCGCCCTCCCTGAACACAGAGAGGACAGAAGCAGCGCTGTTAAACACCAGAACATCTTTTTTTATAGTCTAATTATATATATTGTCATTCTTTCCCCAAAACAATGGTTGGGACAATGTATCCTCTAATAACTTCACAACATCACATCCTGCAGATCTTCTTCCCAATCAACACGCCATGTCCACCGTCTGCGCGTCACTTATTGTCATTTCAGCAGGTCAGTAGGTTTCTGACTGATCTGCCGAATCCTGACAACAGCAGGCTTCTAATGTCTGGAGAAGCTAAATAGAGTCATCTGCACATGTGCTGAAGCTGCAATCCACAGCAGCTCGCAGAATGAGCCTCAACGCCTAAATCTCCAACAAGCAGCAGAGAGAAGGTCAAAGGTGAAGGTGTCCTGACAACAGATGCAGCAGATCCCCCTGTGAGACCAGGACGAGGAAGAACTGCAGAGGAGTGTTTGTGTCTCTGGTCTATTCAGAGAGATTAGGAGGTGAAACCAACACCAGCTCCAGTTTTAGGCCTCCGGCTCTGCTTTCGGCCTCCCTGATAAATCCTGGCAGCCGTCACACCCTGTGGGGGCCGCTGGGGGCCACAGGTCTCACCCTGACAGGCTTCACATGTGTTTTCAAATCATCCCAAAAATCAAAGTTCATAATCAGAACCACCCGCACATAACAGAAAAGAGGAATGACAGAAAACCGACCACAAAAACATCCAGAAACACCATATTTTACATTCCTGCATGTGCGTCTTGGCCAGCCGTTCGCTTCCATTCATTTCAGTTAACTAAGAAAATCAACCTGTGAGCTGCATGTCGACTCTTACCGTCAAAGTTGATGAAGTGGAAAATTCAAATTTACCTGACTGATTCATTTATTCATTCATAACTTTTCCTAAAATAAAATACATTTTCAAGCTTCTGAAAGCTGATTTTGGACAGGAAACAGTCGTCAATCTCCTTCTTCTCAAGTCATTTGTTTTTGTTACTTGAAATCTTTATTTTCTTAAAACAAGTGAAAACAAACTTGTTTTCAGTGCAGCGACCGGGATCAGTCTAATTTTCATAGATCATTTCTCTGTTGTTTTAAAAGGTTCTACACAATTAAAGCTACCTTGTTGTAATTTTTTAAACTTTATTTTGATAGTGGATAGGCGTGGTGACAGGATATGAGGAGGAGGAGGGTCATGCAACAGAGGTCCCCAGCAAACCTACTGAAACCCTTTGGCCATCAGGTCGCCTCGTTGTTTTTTGTTTTTTAAGAAAATAAGACTTTCAGGACTCAGAGACAGAAATGATTTGATAACCACTTTAGGAAGTTAGAAGCATGATGGTAAATGTTAAATTGGATGAACCAGCAGGCTCTCTTGCAACAAAGACACATCTTTAAACCAAACTGAGGCCAAACGCAGAGACAGCAGGCTGAGCTCAGGCGTACCTGCTGATGGAGGTGTGGCAGCTGAGATTAAAAGAAAACCAGCAGTTTCTTACCCTGGAGATGGTCAGCGGCATGTTGAAGTCCTTCCCCCCCTGCAGCCTGAAGCCCCAGGGGCCGGGGCCGGGCAGCGACACGGTGTAGGCGCTCATTCTTCCAGAAAACTAAAAAGATCCTCCAAAATGGACGACGGCGATTAAACCCAATTTTTTTTTAAACCCCACAGCTGCTGGAGGGATGGGAGGGAGGGCCGGTGCCAGGTAGCCTCTGAAAGGAGACAGAGAGAAGGTTATCACACAGGTGAGAGACGGGAGAATCAAACCCTGACATGAAAACTGGAAAATGTGTCAAACGCACGAACCAAAGCTGAGAGAAAGACGAGCCAGAGGAAGAAGCTGAGAGAGGAGAAAGAAGAGGACTTGCCTGCTCAGAGGAGCTGAAGTGACAGCCTAAGAATAGCCAGAGATAGCACTGTTGCATTGTGGGGGGTGGAGGGGTGAGGCGGGGTGAGGCAGGGTGAGGCAGGGTGGGGGGGGTGAAGGGAAAAGGAGGGGGGGTGGACATATATGGTGTGAAAGGGGACACCAGGTATGCCAGGCTCGCCGTGATTCACCGGGGCTAATATAGACCGAGCAGATTCTTCTAGACTCCCCTCCCTCCCTCCCTCACCTCCCTCCTGGTCCGTTACGCCCAGGGTCTCCCTCGGACCCAATCAGGGACAACGCCGGGAAATGTCTCATTATCTTCGTGGTGATAAAGACGAAAGGCCACGAGTTAAGTGGCACCGATAGCCGAAAGGTCAGCAGCAGATGGGTTATTACAGCCAATCCCTCCACATGTCAGAGCTGAAGTTCCCCACAGCAAGGAGTCTTTCCAGGGATATTTTATCAAACAGAGTAACTGATGAAGCCTTTAGTGTATTTAACTTCAGATAAGTGTAATAAAAAGGCCAAGATGATGTTTCCCTTCATATAAATACAGACATTTCCACCATAAATTGGTGCAGAAAATGTCCCAGAATGCAGAAAATGAATGTTTGATGCTCAAAATCTTCTGGGGGGAGAAACCCCAGACCCCCCCAATCATATATTTAATCAGTGATTTTTACTTTAAATACTATTAGAATTTCTTCTTGTCTCGTGACCCCAATATTGTGCATGTTGTGTTTAGTGTTTCGTCACACCCCTAATCTGAGGCCCTTAAAGGACCGCCCCTTTTCAGCACAAAGTGCCGCCATGTGTGCCATTTCACAACGACAATGATGACGATAACTTCAATTAAGGCCAATGATTAAAATTTAATAGTAACATCACAAAGTGAGACCGTCACCTACTGCTGGCGATCAATCACTGCCAAGCAGCACAGCATAAGCTATACGCCATTCTTTATGTAGCACAGCTCCTTAATGCAGTCTCAACTTCGGCTAACTGTCCTATATAATAACAATAATAAAAAAAATTATAAAATATAAAAATAAATATTAAAAATAAAAGTAAATAAATAAAACAGTAAGCGTGTTTTAAAAAAATACAAATATATTAAAAATTAAAATAAAATAAGTAAATGAAACAGTAATAATAATATGTGTTAATATAATAATATATTAAAAATCTAAATAAAATTTTCTCGATTAATCAGTTTGGTCTATGAAATGTCAGACAATGGTGAAAAGTCAGTGTTTCCCAAATATCTTGTGTTGTCCGCGACCCAAAGATATTTATTTTACCGTCACCGAGGAGGAAAGAAACCAGAAAATATTCACATTTAAGAAGCTGGAACCATAGAATTTACTCAAACTGATTCATAAATAATCCAAATAGTTAAAAGTTGACAACTAATCAATTATTTGATTAAAAGTTTCAGCTCGATCCGGAAGACGTGCATCTTTAAAAACACCTCACAGATTTATAGCTTCATGTTTAAAAAGTCTCGCTGTTTATCAAACAAACAGGAGGAAATGGCGCATTTGTTGGAGACTACTTTCAGCGGCGGATGAATCCACATGTAGTGCTGTAGTGCTGTAGTGTATGTGGGGCTGAGTCAGACTAAACTACAGTGTTCACGGTGATGAAGGAACATGTCAGTGCAGCAGTGAGGCTCACTGATGGGTTTAATGGTCTCAGTGGCTCAGAGGACGATCAGATGTCGGGCTGTGAGACACTCAGGACTCGTTTTGACACAAGAGGAAACATAGAAAACAACTTGAATCACAGTCTCAGTGATTAAATAAATGAGGGTTTACAACTTGCAGTAGTGATGACAGCAGTCAAACTATAAACAGGCTGCGTCTGTCTGTGCGCTAACAGATGGCAGATTTACGGTCTTTTATTTTGGCAACAGGTGAGAATTCCCTGACACGAACACACAAACACTGCTGAGCTGTCAGCATGTGTGAGGTTTCCTGTACTGGCGACTGAAACATTTCTCTGTTTTAACCACACAGCTCGCATACAACTACACAACCCACAATCCCTCCTGTTATTTACTCTTCGTTTTTGTCGTCTTCTACGTCCAAACTAAAGCTTGAAAACTGAAGATTATTTATGTTGCTACAAACACAAAAGACAAAAGTGTGTTTTGTTTTGCATTTCGACTTTCATTTATCAACCGACAACTTCCGAGCTCAGACTTTTCACAATGATCATCATTGTTTATGTTGTATGAGTTTGAGTTTTCCAACAATGCTCATGAACACAACACTGAAACAATTAACTTATTAGTCGACTGACCGAAAATTAATACATTTACTGATTGATTAATTGTTGAAAAGTAATTTATGAAACACAAATGCCACCATTTTCTTTTCCCAAACGTTTCAAATGGGAAGATTTGCAGCTTGTCTGACTTTTACATCCTTGTAAACTTAATAATTTTGGCGTGATTGGATAAAACAAAACAACAAATGCAAAAGAAGCATAATTACATGATGGTAATTATAAAACGGGTAGGTCAAATCAAGCATTGTGATTGGTTCATAGTAATGATATAATGAGCGTATACAACAGGTATGAAGTCGAATTCAGTGGTTAGCACTATCGCCGCACAGCAAGAAGGTCGTGGGTTCAAACTCCGGTTCGACTTATAATCTCAGCTTCGTGGGGTCTCACGCCCCATTTACACCAGGTATTAAAATGCGATCTGATACAGATCTGTACTCAGAAACAGATACTTATTTACACACCTGAGCAACATGACGGTTCATGTGAAGGCGTGTTTGTGTCACCTGATGAATGTGAGTCCAGTATTCTCTCTCTGTTAGCTCTGTGTTTGGTCTCCACCAGCTCCTGAGGGAAATATCTGGCTCTTTAGCAGCTAAACGCTCCACCATGTTCACCAGCTGCTCTCTGACTGAGTCTGTCTGCTGTTCGCTGGTCGTATACAGCAGGTTTTTATGGCTTCTTCTCTGAAAATGACGCTCTGAGGGCGCCAGAGACTGACCCAGAGCAGGGAGGCTGCACGCTGTCACTAGTTAGTTTAGCTTTTCTGAATTATTCTAGCTCACAGTTTCAAGTTAAAACAACATAACTACATTTATACTGCTTTCCTTTTCAAGTTAAGAGGATTTGAATAGGTGGTATTATCCTCATTTTCAGGTTCAAAATCCTATTTAGGGGTTGTACCAGAACAGGTTTACATGGTTTAATTTTCAAAAAACACCATATTTTTTTCTCATACTGCACGTTGCTGCAGCTCCTCTTTTCACCCTGTGTTGAAGGCTTCGTTTTAGCTATGGAGTGATGCGTCTTGTCTCTACATGATCTTTGTTGGGAGTTGCACATGCTCAGTTCCTAGTTAAGGACTACTAGCCAATCAGAAGCAGAGTAGGGCGGGTCAGCGTGAAGCCCGTAAACACGGCGTCGGTTCAGCTGTATATCTGCTTACCAGCTTGGCAACATGGACTGGAGCGAGAGTTTCAGAGCGGTGAGTTATTAATCTGTATCCATAAAGTTTTAACTGAGCTCTGTCTCTACATCACAGGAACAACTTTATGTCCAGTGACGGCCTGGAGGGTAGCTAGTGTTTGGAAGGGAGAGGAGAGCTGTGTGCTGCAGCTCACTGTTTTTTCCACCTGTGTTTTTGAGGGCGTGTCGGAGTAGCGCATTTAGCTTCGGGAAGGGAAAAGGCTGGACTACAAACGAGCTGTTTTCAGTTCAGAGCAGAGTTTTCTAGGGCTGGGGCGTAGTCGACGTAATCGATTTCCTAAATACGTCGACTAGCATTACGTGCGTCGAAGCTTCGCTGCATCCCCCGGACAAGTTGCAGCTACAAGACCGCACCTTCGACCGTTTAAAGTTTGGGAGTATTTCAGACACTCAACAACCTGCTTCACCGTGAGCTCTGTGAACTGGAAACAGCTTCACTGCAGCACAACTGCTGTCTACGAATACGTGAAGTATCCCGGAGCGCTGACGGCAGCACTGCAAATCCTGTTCTGTCTCCACACGACACGTAGTCCGTTAAAATGTATTTTGTAAGTACTTCTTCATCTGCTTCATGTTTAAAGTAATTTCTGCCCCACTGCTGTCATGGAAACGTATGGTTAGACAGTGTGTCATCTAACGTTCATATTTTCTGTTTATTTAACGACCACGTATGAGCGAGAAAACAGCTGAGTCTAACATTACAGACAACCTGTGACTGTCTGTACGGTCTGTGAATCCTTTCAGCTGTTTTCTTTGCCCCACACTGATGCAGAAATACATTTGATTTTCATACTGCGTTACTCAATATTGAAATTAAGGCTGGGCAATTAAACAATAATGATAATTATCGCAATATAATTTTCCTCAATTTCAATATAATAAATGTTCAATATATCGTCAAAAAATATTTGGTTTAATTCATTTGAATTGCAAACAAATTAGCACTTAATATTTCTAATCTAAAACAAGCCGATTTGACATATATCGTGATAATTATCGATATCGAATTATATGAAATGTTTTTATCGTGATAACATTTTGGGCCGTATCGCCCAGCCCTAATTGAAATAAATCCCTGTCAGAATCATTTAAAGTTTGAAGTAAAGTAGCCTAATTAATGTCTGTTATTGTTTTTATTACAACACATCAGTGATGTGGAAATTTTGTCATTATTCTAATGTGCTTCATCAGGATGACTGAATAAAATATTGATTTATTGATAAGACATGTTTTTGATATTTATTTTGGATAAATTCTTATGTTAATCGAGTAATTGGCAACTTTTTGTTCTTTAGAATACATAAAAATAGTTGTTAGATTAATCGAATATTCGAAAAAATAATAGTTAGATTAATCGACTTGAAAAATAATCGTTATGTGCAGCCCTAGTGTTTTCTGTGGGAGATGTGAACTCCCTTTGGGCTGAACTTTGGGTTTTTCACTTTGCAAACCTGTTACATGCACAGAAAAGATATATAACTCAACAAAGGAGAGGGGAAAAAGCCAAAAAGCAGAATACCACCTCTTTAAATTCCAAATTCCTTTCAATTTACATGTCAGGTGCCCTCTCCACCGGTGGCACTTGTCCTTTCTAGTTTTGCACAAGTGCAGTCTAATTAGTTGATTATGTCCATGCTTCAACTTTGCCATGATTTAAAGAAGACAGTTATTCTCAAACTCCAAAGACACAGCAACACTTTTTTTCACCTGCTCCCGTCCCTGCACACCCGCCTTTTTTTCCCCACGTGACAACAGTCTGAAATAGTCAACACAATGAATCAGTGCGACTTTAACTTCCGAAAAACTCATATGAGTCAGAGCTTGTTGAGTTAAAAAGAAGAGGACATAACTAAATGGGGCTGTAATGATTTACTTTCTCTGCAGAGACTAACAGGCTGATCCCAGAGCAGCCAGATCTGCTCAGCGTGTTATATCACCGGCTAAGTTTAGACGCCTTTGTCACAGAGAGGAATCTGACGGAGACAGCTTTCCCGGGGTGCAAAGGACCACTGCACTTCTCACATATGTTTTTTCAAGATGTAACTGAGTAAGGGTTTCACTACTTAACGTTGTGTTTACTTTCACCAAGACGCACGTGCTTGAGGGTTGACAGACATGTTGAATGTTTTCTCTTCCTCATTAAACACTTGTAAAGCTGATATATATATTTTTAAAGATTTTAATTTGTGCATTATTTACTTCCATGTTTGCAGGCCGGCTCTTCCTCTTCCTTGCCTTTGTTGGTGCTACTTTTTGTTGTCGTTCAGCAGAATAACCCGCTAATAAAACCATTGCTTCATGGCACTACTGGTGTTCAGAAACTCCATCGGGTCCCTTTAACAGGACTGTATGATGATACTTGCAGGAGACTAATGGGTTTGCTGATCTGGATGGGGACGTCACGATTACCTGAGCACCAAGTTGACACCAGTATTCTGAAAAGATGACGGTTTTCGTTTTTCTACAGTGCCATAGCTACCGGGGATCCGACATGTGGCATGTGGCAGAAGGGCAGCTGCAGCGACAGCTCCGCCTCTACGTAAGTAACAGTAACAGCGAGAGTCGTGTATGGAAACGAAGGCTGGGTGATGTAGGAAAAAATTTATCACGATAAATCATTTCATATAAATGTCAAATCATTATTTCTTTCAGGTTTAAAAGTCTGATTTTTGCTCCTGAGTGAAATTTAATTGTGGTTTTAAACTTTTCTTTCTGGTCAGAACAAACACTTGATGCCGAACAGTGGATCACTTCACAAATCTGAGGCAGAACATTCAAAACTATTATGATAAAAAATCTTTTCAGTCCCTTTTCCTTTTAACAAAATTTATTAATTAATTGACAAATTAAGTGCTGATTCATTCATGATTCAAATGAATTAAATCAAACATTTATGGAACATGTGTTGAAAATGATATCTCGATAATTATCATTACTGTTTCATGGCCAAGCCGTAGTGGAAACCAGAGTCAAGTTAGTTTAATATTAAACATTCATCGGTTTTCGCTGCTGTTACCTTCATTAGCTCCGTGTCAGGTCTAAGATCACAGCAGGAGAGCTGATTCAGGCAGACAGTCTGGATCAACTCAAAACCACCAAAGGTGACGAGGCAGTTTGCAGCTCTAAGAACTGAACGTCTGTCCAACGCTCCTGTTACTGCAGGAGCAAAACGATCCATTTCTAACTGTGAAAATGACCACCCTTAAATATTTCACACCTGTGAGTTTGTAGAAAAGTAATGAATTAATTCTTTATGTACATTGCAAGGGTGTAATTTCAACAGCTTGCTCATTTATGAATTTATTGACATCAAACCACCTCTCATCTGTCCTGGACATCCTCTCACAGCTGTTAGTTGTTCAAATGTTTTTGTTTGTTTTATACCGTGGTATCGAGAATTTCACTGGTATTGGTACTGACCACTAAATTTCATCATTATTCAGTCAGTTGCACAGTATTCTGTTTCATTGTTTCTATTCTATTTTAAACTCGTCTTATAGCTTCTAATCTGATTTCCTCCAGGTGTATTCAGCAATTTTACAACTCCAGATGTCTCTGCGATTGCACCCCATGGTAGTTCCAGACCACAGAGAGGGAGCACAGATGCACGAAAACTTCCAGCGTAGGACTTATAGATAAATATTCAACCGTTTCAGACAACATTACATGTTCATCAAGCTGAAAACGAGGCTGTTCAGACGCTGTTCAGAGGAGGAACTCTTTACATTTCAATGACTCCGTGACCTTTCCTCTACCGCCGCCCTCAGGACAAACTTCAAGCTCCGCGACCGGTGAGACTGTGAGAACAGGTAAACCACGGGGATAATGTGGCTGTGATCAACCCTGCAGCCCTGGAAGTATTGATTTCAGTTCAGAACATCTCAGTGTTTCAAGTTCAGAAAACAAACTGAGTCGACTGCTCGCTGCTCTTTATAGACAGCAGGCAAAACCATTCAGGGTGTTTAACAGAGTGTGTGTGTTTGATGAGGGTGGTGTGATAGAGGATCTCTCTCTCAGCATTAACAACGCGTAACTAACCTCAGAGCATGTGTGAATAGTTTGTTATTTAAACAGCTTCTTAATTGAGCTGCCTCGTTAAGTTAAAGGTCAGCTCAGTCTGAAACAGAAGGGAGGGAGGGAATAGCTGTCGATAGCTGTAAAATACTCTGTTATGTGTAAAAGTCCTGCAGTGAAAGTGTTACTGCAGTAAAAGCAGTGCTCGAAGTGGGCCGGTACGCCAAAGTGGGCTCACCTGCTCCCGTTCTCGCCTACCTGCTAAGAGACGAGGGAGAAGAGAAGCTTGCGTGCCTTTAAAGAAGCCGTGTGCAGAAAGTAGCCGACCAATCACAGCCTTGATGGGGCGGGATATTTAAAAATATTGACATATAGGTGTCATTTCCCCTGGAGACGCTGGGGACAGGTCAGAATCTGAATGTCTCTACCACTTTTTGAAAGCTTTTGTTAAAAATGTTCTGAAAAACCAACCTGTTCTCCCTCCCAGACTCAGTCACATACGGACACATGGTCAAGACCCATCGGCGTCAGTTTGTAACGCACTGGGCATCCTCATAGCGTCATGGTCAGCGCAGTGGGGGAAGCCCTGTAGCGTCAGTTTGTGACGGTAAAGGCAGGTATTTGATATTTAACAGAAAAGACTGAGTAAGGAGACTCGGACCCGGACTTTGAACCCGTCACAGAAACAAAAAGTGAACGTTAAATATGTTTATTTAGGCAAAGTTACGTAAGTTGGCGTAAGTGACGCTAGTTAACTTACATGTTAACTGACGTACGTAGTTATTTTAACCCTAACCATGATCTTTTTCTAACCTTAACCAAGTAGTTATTGTGCCTAAACCCAACCAAATTTCAACGTTTCACAACTTTAATAACGTGGCGTTTCAGAATGGCGATGTTTTGAAACGCTAGCGTTGCTAACTTGACCGTGGAGCCTTAAACGTCTGAAAATGACGCCAAAGGGCCTTGACCAAGCGTCAATATGTGATGAGTCGGGAGTGAGAATATCAAATAACAAATGAAACGATGCACAGTAAGAAACTATGCAATGCAACTGAAATATGGAAGAAACAAATGTGCACGGTCCAAAAAAAGTAACTTAAGCCAAACAACAAGCTGCTGATCACTGCTTTGTATTCCATTATATTTTTATATTTTGAATTGTCACCTGTCACCTTAATTTTGTTTCCCTTCATATACATAAAAAAAATTCCACCATAAATGACCCAAATGTGCCGTCACACCTCTAATCTGAGCCCCTATGTCTTCACCACTTTACAACACAAACTCATTGTTCTGCATGAAGGGTTAGAATTATGACAAGTTAGTACTGAGCGTTAACAAAGACTAACCACCATGTACAGCATTTTTCTTGCTCTATAATTTATATTGTAGCCCTAGTTAGTGGTCCAAATAATGTGTGACCTGTAAATAATGTATTAATATTATACTAACATTACATAATACATACTGTGTGTTTAAAGTTATAATATTTACTAACAGTAATGTATACTAGTTTCTCCTTCAGGTTGAGGATAGTGCTGCAGGGGATTCTTCTTCCTTCTCATTAACATAAAGCAGGATGTTGCTGCTGCAGCTCATTCTGAACTGTTTAGTTTCAGACTGCAGCTGATGATTCTTTTCATTCTGGATCAGTCTGCTGATAATTTCCTCCATCAATTGATTGATTGTTTGGTTTGTAAAGATTCTGCCCTCAAGCAAAAATTAGACTACAGTTACAAGACGAAATGTTTACATAAGAGAAGCTGAAACATCAGAGGTTTTACAGGAAAAGTAAAATAAACTATTATCAAAGAAGTTTGTCCATCGACTTACTGATAATTTAACAGGTGTATTTCCCAGGACAGGGTTCTGCTGGTCTGGCTGTTTGTGTTTATGACACCATAGTTTGTTAATGCCGGTGTTCCTGACATGTCACCGCGGCTCTGACACATGAATGAAGACAGTGTTGTGTTCACCTCGTGTCTCAGGTGATCTGCAGACAGACACCGCCCACCTGCCGGCTGCTTCCCGTAGGCTGCTCTACTCCTCCCAGCAGGGACGCCCCGTGCACAGAACTCAGCGTCCACCCTGGAAACAAGACCAACACAACATGTGAGTCTGCCCACCTGCGGAGCTCACCTCGGGCCTCAGACCTGAAGAAGCAGCAGCTTCAGCGGGTGGAGGTTCCCTGTGTGACCCGGCCGAGGGAGCTGTGAGCCGGGCGGGCGGTGCGACCTGTGATGATGATGATGATGAAGAAGAGATTAAGTTTGAGCCAGCAGAGGCACGCGGACAGAAACAGGTGTTTAACCCTTAGAAAGGGGAATAACCTTCTTCCCGCTGTCTCTCTCTCTCTCTCTCTGCAGCTCCGCGAACCGTCACAGACCGACCGGGACAGCCAGCGGTGATCCGGCTCCGGTGCCCGGCCCGGGCAGAGAGCAGGAGGGAGGCCGAGGGGAGGAGGAGGAGGAGGAGGAGAGGGGGGTGTTAACGGTGGATTTTCATTAGCAGGATTTTTATTTAAAGAGGCAGCAGCCTGAGAGACTACCGACAGGTGACTAAAATAGATTCAGGAAATAAAGGAACTAATTCATCTCCTCTGTAGGCTACTGCAACATGTACACTGAATAGATTTATTAAGTGTTATTAATAAATACTGAAGGCTAAAAAATACACTTTATATGGTGAGAGATCAACACACTGCAGCTTTAGAAAACACATTATCGTCTTCATCAGTTTGATTTACAAACATGCTGCACATACAGGAAATACAAGTGTTTTCAGAGCTGAACACATACTAATACTGCTACTGCGTACTCAGTCAGTAGCCTATGGACTGAATACTGCAGAGCCTACTGCGGCCCCATCCACACTACTCCGTTTTAGTTTCCAAACGGAGAATTAAAAGGAATACGATCTCCATCCACAGCAGCGTTTCAGAGTCGATCTCAGTCTACATTAAAACGACTGAAAACGCGCAGCTGGGACCCGTTCAGGTGCACTGGGCACGCGCGAAGCAGATGGTCTATTCCGTAGCTACAGAAGCTTTGGCGAAAGAATAAATAAATACAGACTAGGGGAGAGCGGGGTATGTTGTCACACTTTTCACACTGTCTAATATTTACTGGGCACCGTACATCACAATGGTGCAAATGTCACACCAAATGAAAGAATGAAGTCTTTGGCAGACGATTAGTATTCATCACATCTTCATTTCTCATCTCATTATGGAGCTGTAGACTGTTGAATAGAGAGTGTGCACTTGTGACAATTGGCCTCATCGGCAGGGAAGTTTTCACACTGCATTATCCAACAGTTAGAAACTTGTGAATATTGATTTCAATTTCAAATTGTAACCAGAACTAAATATAAAATCAATCAACAATCAAGCCAAGAGAATTTGGAAAGTAAATAATTTAATTCAAAACACAAATGTTGGCAGAGCACACATTAAGTGGCACAACCTCTTTCTTTGAACTTTAAAATCCAACGTTCTCTGGAGTGCAAATAGATCTGTGGTAATTGAATATAATGCTGCAGATAACTTTATTAAATGTGTAACTTCTTGACTAAACAGATGTGGTGTTTAAACACACTAATGCAACTAATTTCGCTTTTCTATACAACGTATATATGTATCTGACTAATCAGACATGTGTTTAGAGTCACAGTTCTGGCACACATAAATTGCCTGGCCTGAGGTGCAAACATCGCAGGCCCATTTGTTGCGTTTCACACACTTGTTTGGAATACCGTATGAAAAAGACTCCACATAGATGAGGCCAAAAGAGATGTCAGCGGCTTGTCAAATCCTGTAAAAATCCATAGCTGTACTTCTGATTGATTTGTTCTTCAACTTCACCTGCCTGAATGCCTTTAACATTATGTCAGTTGGTGTGCTGCCATTCTCTGTCTTCTGTTGATAATTATCTTCCTTCCTTCAAAAACACATTCCTCCATGCAATTACAAATTAATTACAAGCTTATTTGTCTACTACCCTGGTTGCCTAACTAAATTAATAACTGTATGATGTAGTGTGTGTGTGTTTTTATCTACTAACACACTACAGCACGGCACCAGACCATATATACTCTTTCATGGCTGCTGCTGTAAACTACAGTGCATAATATTCTATTTACAGTATCATTTAATACTGGTGTCAGAGGTAATTACACAGTTTCACAAAGTCACTGAGACAACTGACATGTGTGCTAATGTCAGCTAAATCTCAAGGTTAGCTTAACATAGGACTTCACTTTGAAGTATTAAAAGACACTTTATTGTCTTCTCTACTTTGTGTAAAGTTATCATTTTCAACATTCATACCTAATAAGGTTGGAATACATAAATTGTAAAGTGCAAATGTTTTACTTTTGAAGCCAAAAAATAATAAAATTGTGCTCACCTCAGATTAGAGTGATGATGACCACAAGTTGAACATAGAAAAAAAAGTCACACAAAATGGCGTTTTGATTTTTGACATAGAGCCTCTAGTGTTGAAGCAGTGTGACAACTTACACACGAGACATCTTATCCCGCTCTATCCCTAAGCATCAGGCCATTTTTTTTGTTCCACGGATCAATAACGAGCTGGGACTGTTACTGAATGTAACAGGGGAATGTCGACATGCACAGCACAAGTGTAGGCAGATGAGTGTTATTTGCACGGTGCAGAATATTTTAATATGATGTCAAAAACCCGGTCAGCAGTATTGTGTTTCTGCTTTGCAAGACCCAATTAGAGAGCCGAGTGTGAGCGGCTGCGTCATTGTTTATAAAGTCCTCCGTTTTGGCCCGTCTTCACTAAAACGCCCTCCGGAGTTTTGAAACGCAAAACGGGGTCAGCAGCGTTTCCAAACTTCTCAGTTTTAGGTCTTCGTTTTCATCGTTGTAGTCTGGACGGGAGGTGCAAACATAGCAAAAGGTCTCCGCTTTAATTCGAAAACGCAGTAGTGTGGATGAGGCCTCAGTACTCAGTATGCAGCTACTCCATACTGCATACTCAATCATTGTTGATCTTCCAGTGTCATTTTAAGGCAAATTAAAGTGATTTAATATTTTAGTCATACAGTACATTATATGCAGATGGGAACAAAAAATTACTTTATTTATAGAGCACTGATCAAACAACAAACAAAATGCTTCACAAGACACACATGAAATACCAGAGCGGATGATAAAATACAAGAGGGCAAATTAAGATAAAAATAGAAATCAAAATAAAATATAACAAACTACACAGCTATCTAGTGTTAGATAACTTAGTATGTTGGATGAAATGTACATTCACCAGCAAACTGAGTTTAGAAGGGGATCAAATTCATGGTTACTTCACCCCTCACTCCTCCCAGCTCCACCCTCTTGTCCAAATGTGGTCACTTCTTCCTGAAAATTGAATTAATATAAAGGCTCCCAAACACACCATGTGTTTGTTCATGTAGGGTACAGTAACCAGAAGGTACTGTTCAATCAAGTGTGAAACAGGCGCTTTAACCACTAAGCCACAGCGCCAATGCTGATTGTTAACCGATAGGTTCAGTGTGTTAGTTTTAGTGGCATCTAGTGGTGTGGGCTGTTAATTTCAACCAACGGCTCAGCCAACACTCCCCCCTTCCTTTGCAAGCGCGTAGGAGAAGCTACGGTGGCCGACTCGCTCTGTCTGCTTTTTTGCTAAATAATTAGCACACAGTTTGTCACCAAAGAATTTGTTGAGTGAGGAACTGAACAGAGTTCTTACAAACAAAAGCAAAAAAGGTTCTGGGTGGAGAAATAAACTCCCCCAGTGTTGTACAGTGGGGAGAAAGTATACAAAGTATCTGATACACTGCTAATTTTGCAGGTTTTCCTACTTACAAAGCATGTAGAGGTCTGTCATTTGTATCATAGGTACACTTCAACTGTGAGAGACGGAATCTAAAACAAAAATCCAGAAAATCACATTGTACGATTTTTAAATAATTAATTTGCATTTCATTTGTGTAGCTCTTGTAGACATTCTGTGGCCTTTTTCTTGTATCTGCTGGTTGGGTCTCGCCTCAGTGTCTCATATGTGTTTGGTCCATGTACATTTTGATAGTTTGTTTTTTTGTTTGAACCACAGAACAAACAAACGAGAAAACCACCTTTTTTTCGTTTGTCATTTCAAACCAAAAACGAAGAAACGAAAAAAAAGAGCCGTTCTCCCGTTTTTGGTTTCTGAATCCAAAAACGAAAAACGACTAAACCAAATTCAAATAATGGTCCGATTTTGTTTTTTTGAAATTCCTATTTTTATTTCTCCCTTTGAAGATAGACGTTAAGAAAGTAAAGACAGGTGGGCCAGGTGACCCGGAAGTAATGGTAAACATGTTAAAATAAAAGCCAAGCTTTTAGAACGGTTGGATCTGTAGCATTATGCAGCACTAACGTTATACCAGCTTGATGTTAGATGAAAATAAATACCTGGACCGAGAAAAATACGTTAGCAACAGTATGATTACATGCGCTATAATATTGTGCATTTATTCATGTAAGCAGCGGTCAGGAGTCACATTTTTTAAGCACATTGATTAACAAACTCCCATGGCCAAAAGAAGGATTTACCACTGTGCTATACTGTGTGAATCTTTCTTCTCCATACACATTCCAGCGTGTATAACATATAACACTGCCATTGTGTAATGCAAGTGAAGAGAATCCATTCAAATCCATCAACATATATAGCACATACATACTTTCAGTGGCATTGAATGTACAATCTATGGCTGCAGAACATATATTAATATAATCTATACCCATAGATTGTACATTCAATGCCACAGAAAGTATGAATATATGTTGAATAAATATTGGATGGAAAAAGCTGTTTGGATTCTCTTCACTTGCATGACACAATGGGGGTGTTATATGTTATACACACATGTGTATGGAAAAGAAAGATTCACACAGTATAAAGCAGACTGGTAAATCCTTCTTTTGGCCAGATGGTGACATTAGGACATTTCTGATGTGAGCCAGTGTTAGAACCAGGTTAGAACAGAGGAGCATGCAGGTTTAACTCTGGGCTGAGGGTGAATGATGAACATGATAACTAGGCTGCAAATAAGACATAAATATTAAAAAACCAAATGAAATGAACAACAATAAATAAATCTGTATGAGTAACCTGGATTCAAAACATTTACTAAAGACACTAACCGGGCCTTCATTTAAATCCTGCCACCTGCTGGTAGAAAGGGGAAATAGCTTGGTTCATTACAGTGGAAACCACATTAAATATGATTTAATATTAAAAATATAGCGCTGACATTAACAACTCTGCACACACAATAAGTTCTTAGGTTAACCTATATTAGCCTACCAACTGTACTGCACCAAACAATGTGCTTAAAAAATGTGACTCCTGTTTACATGAATAAATGTTTTGAAGTATGGACTGTTTGTATTTTGGTTGAAATTTTGTACACAGACACAAACAGACTAACCACATACCTTAAATGGGCTGAGCCAAAGTTTGAACCCACATCTCGAGATCGCCTGGCGGCATCCTTCCCCGCTGGACTATCTTCGGTACCAATGAAGACAGGAATCCGGAGAGATGAAGAAGATCAGACTGAGGGAGGACCCTGCAGAAGATTCTCCTCCATCAGCCTGGAGAGGAAACTCTGGATGGATGGACTTTCTGGCTTTTGAGCTTATAATCATTTATATGTTTATCAAAACGTGTCTGCTTAGAATATAGTGTTTTTTGTTGGTAATTGTTATTCTTGTGATGGTGTTTTATCATTGACACCATGAGTGAAGAGACTGTTTCATTTGATAAGAGCTGCTGAATTTTGGCAGCACAGCAGTGTTGCATGTAGCGTCACTTTTTGTCCGCGCTCACATCAATTGAGCTACCCTGTATGGCCCACGTACGGGGTCCACTACCAGCCGGGGCCCTGGGGGAGCCGCAATATGGTATGGTTGTTCCTTCTGTCTTTATTCCAAGGGAAGAAAGGATTTAAATACACATCTGTTACCAAACCAGCTTCTAAACCAGCAGAGCTACCAGAACTTTCGGAGCTCAGAAGTTCACTAGTCGAGGTTCCTGGTGAAATGAAAAGAAAAGTTTGAATGAACTTCTCAGACATTCTTGTTAATATAGTATACATATATATTTTCACAACAAACATACTATGCGGTCAGAAAGGGCGAAACACTAAGTTTTTCATCATATTTTATATCAATAAGATCAAAGCAGGGCATCCTCACTAAGTAACGATTAAACATTGTAGACATTAAGAATTCCTTAATGACAATAAAGGGCTTAATGATATAACGGGCTCATAACAAAAACCAACAGATTCTTATTTTAGGTGATTATACATTAATACAGACTACATTTTACTTCTGCCAATCTCTCTCACAAACATCACATCTGTAGCAGCAAGGCACTGCTGGGAGTTGAACCCAGGATCTGCTGTTTACAAAGGTTCAGTGTGTAGTATTTAGTGGCATCTAGTGGTGAGGGTTGTGAAATGCAATAAACGACTCAGTCACCGCTCCCGCCTCCCTCTCCAGGAGACGCTACGGTGGCTGACAAGCTCTGTCGGCTCCTGGGCTAAATAATACGTGTGGTCCTCCATTTGTCCAAATTTCCCTTCCGGCAACCGGCAAACCCAAACTTGTCCATGGGATTGCCAGTCAGAGAAGCATGATTCGTCACTCCAGAGAACACGACTCCTCTGCTCTAGTATCCAGTGGCGGCGTGCTTTACACCTCTGCATCCGACGCTTTGCATTGCACTTGGTGATGTAAGGCTTGGATGCAGCTGCTCGGCCATGGAAACCCATTCCATGAAGCGCTCTACGCACTGTTCTTGAGCTAATCCCGAGGCTGCAGTTTCAGGAACCCCGCAATCCTGCGATCGCAGTTCTAGGACCGTAGTTCTTTTGCGATAGCGCCATCTAGTCGAGCGGTGGTGGTAATGCACAGCAACATGAAGGAGGTTAACCCTGTCTGTAGGTTTCTGTAGTGTTAACCGGTTGACATGCATATGATGAATAACCTAGGTTTAGGCAAACACCCTGTGATGGTTGTGGTAAGGGGAATTGGCTTTGGGGGGCTTTCAAGAGTAACACTGCTAGCTAGCTCGCGCAAAGTAAACAAGGGTCGCTGTCCTGAAACTGCATCCTCCGGTACTGCAGCTACAAACTACTCGGTCAGGGCTTCTGGTTTGCACCCAGATGGTACGGGTGTGGGACAAGGTGGTGTAGTTGCTCCTTCTGTCTTTATTCCGAGGGAAGAAAGGATTTGAATCCACGTCTTCTCTGTTACCAAACAAGATGATGCCCATGTAGGGGACAGTAACCATAAGGCTCCGCTGGGATTTGAACCCAGGATCTCCTGTTTACTAGACAGGCACTTTAACCAACTAAGCCTGCATAATTGCTGTTTTCCTTAAAAATAAAGATGACTGAGCCTTTATAGAGTTGATTTACCAGCTTCTAAACCAGCAGAGCTACCAGTACTTTCGGAGCTGCATAAGATCAGAAGTTCACTAGTCGAAGTTCCTGGTGAAATGCAAAGACAAGTTTGAATGAACTTCTCAGACATTCTTGCTAATCTAGTATACATATAGAGAGGCTCTATATGTGGCTCAACACAGAAGGGCCAACTCCTCATGTCAAGACTCTGCAGTCTTCTTACATCTGAAGGACAGAGGACACTCGTTTGAGGACCACCAGGTGCACATTTTAGACAGGGAAGATGGATGGTTTGAAAGAGGTGTCAAGGAAGCCATCTACACCCGGGTCGAGAAGCCGTCATTGAACCGAGGAGGGGGTCTACGCCACCACTTATCCCCCACTTACAATGCTGTCCTTTCATCTCTTCCCAGGAAACTCAACAAACGTAACCTATTGGCCTCAGGTGAAGATACCAACGATGGTCGTTCAGTCTCGGCCACCGGTAGTCCTAACGACTGTAACCACTGTCGTCACAGCAACCAGGAACACTAACGAACCAGCGGTATCGATGACCCTGGCCAACGACCCCACTGAGGTTAAATAGGTGAGTTTCCCTGCCAGTCAGTCAGAACTGAAGAAGTCCTTTGGATGAGGGACGAAACGTCTTCCAATATGTTCAACCAAGTGCAGTTGCCCTTGATTTTAACCTTCGTTGGATAGTATACATATAGATTTACACAGCAAACACATACTATGCAGTGAGAAAGGGTGAAACACTCAGTTTTTCATCATGAATAACATCTAAGCAGGGGATCCTCACTACATAACAGATTAAACATTGCAGACATTAAGAATCTGTAACGACAAGGCACTGCTGGGAGTTGAACCCAGGCTCTCCTGTTTACAGACAGGCGCTTTAACCACTAAGCTACAGCGCCTCGGCCTTGCCTTGTGGCCAGACAGATGTTGAGTGAGGAACTTACGGCGCTGCCGGCAACGCGTGAGTTGAACATTTTCAACTTGAGCAAGAAGGTCACATGATGCTGAGCCGCGATAGCCTATCAGCGTTGAGATTGTCCGGACGTTCCGACGGCCTCAGAGCGTTGTGTGGAGAGACCAGGCAGAGCGGGGGATTGAAACTCTGCTGGCCGGCGGAGAGCTGCTAAACTTGGGGGAGAAGAGCCGGGAGCAGCGCTGCAGCTTTTGGACAAATAAACACCTGTAGTCCGTCTGGTTTATGCTATGAGAACTACGCCGTTTGCTCGCGGGAGGAGCTCAGAGTTACCTGCTTTTATTAAATTAGCTGTTTACTTTAGTTTTTGGGATTACAATGTTGATTTATCTTCACTCGAGCTTCTCAGCAGCTAGCTTCCGCGCACGTCCGGTCCCACTGTTGTTGTTAGCGTCGGTTGGCACCCAGAGCTCTGTTGGACTACTACTTCATATTTATATCAAAACCGGACAAATCTGGACATTACTTGGAGAAAAGAAAGCGAGGAAGTTGAAGTACCTGGTGAGTTCAGAAAATATGTGTCTGTAACTTTATACCAGCTATCGTTGTACTTTACTGTGAACAAGTTAGCATAGCGTAGCCCTGATCAATCCAAACTACATTCAGAAAACAAACAATTTAGAAGTTGTTGTCATGCTGACTTGTTGACAGAAGTGACAAAGCATGAATTTATATGTTTAACAAATCGGCATCATATTGTAGTTATTTCAGCATCAGTTTGATCCGTTTAATGTCATTTAATCACAGCAAAATGTTAACTTTGGATTCATACAGCTGTAGTAGCTGCCACCTAGTGGTGAGCGTGCAGATTGCAACCAATGATTACCACTCGCCTCACCCTCTACTTCCAAGCGTTGTGGGAAACTATGGGTGCGCGGAACTCGCCAAGCTCCTCTCTAGAGCCAGTGTCCATTCTGGGCTACTGTATAAAGACGGCGGACTCTGTGGAAGACGAGGCGC